>NW_010171052.1:1660-40064 GCF_000695765.1 Mesitornis unicolor | reverse complement strand
GGGAAAGAGAAATTGTATTTCTTCTTAAATGAGTACAATGCAAGGAGGTCACACGAGACTGTTTTCTTTGCTCCTGGAGGAACAGAGGGATCATGTAGGAAGCAAAGAGCACAGTAAGCCTTGGCTCTATTGCGTTATGTATCAATAAATGTCTTTGGGAAAAGCAGAATAATCAGTAGTGAACAAAGGCTTCGCACGACTGACTTGTTTGAGGAAATGTTTCTGTATCTCAGCTTAGTCTCAGACAGCTCTAGCTGGTACAATGTAACCTTGCTAATTTATTAGCTTTTCTGTTCAGAACTGGCTAAACTGTAAAATACAGTAAAACGTTCTAATCTCAACTGTAGCATTCTGCTCTAATGTTGATGTTTGCCTGATGAAATAGTACATGTGTAAAAACAGAACATCCTGTTCCAGAAAATACAAGAGAAAGAGAAAGAAAGAAGAGAATATGACTATTTTTTTATTTTTTTTTTAATTAGGAACAGAAAGCTTAATCTGCTGAAACACCCAAACTATTCTTTTTTATGAAGTTAGAGACCTCAGCCTGGAAGTCATTCCTGAATGTGTTGTATCTTGAAAGGTCTGCAAACCATATGTGAAAGAGGAGCGATCATGGAAAATAAAGACAAAAAAGTGGTCTTCCACAAGTCAAGTAGTTTTACAAGATTCCTTTTTCTGTGGCTTTTAAAGATAAATGCCATCTCTCTGTGTGTATAAATTCCAAACAAATGTTCTAATTAATCTTGCTGATAGTAGTACTGTGAAGTGGTTGCCCATGAAAACAGAAGTCACCAGTAGGGGAGAAATTTAGATGACTGAACAAAGCCATAACCAAGGCCCAAAGTGCTGCAGAGGGTTTCAGCTTTGTATATCTGATGCACTAATATCATCAGTGGCTCATCCAACACCACTCTACTAGTCAGAAACAAAAAAGGAAGAACACCCAGGACCAAAAACAGTCCTGCAATGACACATTAATCCTCTCAGCGAGGCAGCACAATGCATTCAAGTGTGTATATGCCAATGCCTGTAGCACAGCCAATAAACAGGAGAAGTTAGAGGCTATTGTGCACCAGGGGAACCATGATATAATTGCCAGCACAGAAATGTGGTGGGATGATTTGCATTGTTGGAGTGCTGCAATGGATGGCTACAGACTCTTTAGAAGGGATAGGCAGTGAAAAAGAAATGATGGGGTAGAGTTTTATGTTAAGGAGTGCTTTAACTGCCTAGAATACAATGTTAGGAACACCAAGGTGGAATGTTTATGGGTAAAGATAAAGGGGAAGGCCAATGAGACTGATATCCTAGTGGGAGTCTGCTACAGACCACCTGACCACGATAAAGACACTGATGAGACATTCTTTTAGCAACTCAGAGATGTCTTGCGTTCACTAGCCCTTGTTCTTGTGGGGGACTTTAAGTTACCAGATGTCTGCTGGAAGTACAACACAGCAGAAAGGTAGCAGTCCAGGAAGTTTCTGGAATGTATGGATGACAACTTCCTGTCACAGCTGGTAAGTGAACCTGCCAGGGGTAGTGCACTGCTAGACCTACTGTTTACGAACAAGGAACGACTGGTGGAAGATGTGGTGGTTGGAAGTTGTCTTGGGCACAGAGACCACAACATGATAGAATATTCAATACATGGTGAAGTAAGGAGGGTCATCAGCAAAACCACCACCTTGGTCTTCCAGAGGGCTGACTTTGATCTATTCAGGACGCTAGTTCGGAAAGTCCCTTGAGAAGCAGCCCTCAAAAACAAAGGGGTCTAGGAAGGCTGGGCTTACATTAAGAACAAAATTATGAAGGCACAGAAGCGGGCTGTCCCTATGTACCAAAAAAGGAGCCATCAGGGAAGAAGACCGGACTGGCTGATCAGAGACCTTTTGCATGAACTCAGAAATAAAGAAAGAGTGTTTTTTAAAAAGGGGCAGGCGAAACAGGAATTGTTTAAGGACATTGTAAGGTCATGTAGAAAGAAAATTAGAGATGCAAAAGCTCAGTTAGAACTTAATCTAGCTATCTCTGTTAAGAGTAATAAAAAACTATTTTATAAATATATTAATAACAAAAGGAGAGTCAGGGAAAATCTCCATTCCCTGTTGGATGAGGAGGGAAACATAGTAACTGAAGACAAGGAAAAGGCTGAGTTACTTAACACATTATTTGCCTCAGTCTTTAACAAAAAGACTGCCTACCCTCAGGGCAACTGTGCTCCTGAGTTGGTAGACAGAGATGGGCAGCAGAACAACCCTCCTGTAATCCAGGAGGAGGCAGTTAGTGAGCTGCTGTGCCACTTAGATCCCAACAAGTCTATGGGTCCTGATGGGATTCACCCTAGGCTGCTGAAGAAGCTGGCAGAAGAACTGGCTAAGTCACTCTCCATTATTTATCAACAGTCCTGGCTAACCAGGGAGGTCCCAGATGACTGGAGGTTGGCCAGTGTGACACCCATCCACAAGAAGGGTCGGAAGGAGGATCTGGGGAACTACAAGCCTATCAGCCTGACCTTGGTGCCTGGCAAGATTATGGAGCAGACCATCCTGAGTGCTATCAAGCGACATGTAGAAGACAACTAGAGGATCAGGTCCAGCCTACATGGGTTTAGGAAAGGAAGGTCCTGCCTGATAAATCTCATCTCTTTCTATGATTGGGTGACCCACCTAGTGGATGAGGGGAAGACAGTGGATGTGGTCTACCTTGACTTTGACAAAGCCTTTGACATAGTCTCCCACAGCAGCCTCCTGGAAAAGCTAGCTGTCCAGGGCTTGGAGCGGTGCATCCTTTGCTGGGTTAAAAACTGGTTGGATGACCGGGCCCAGGGAGTGGTGGTGAATGGTGCTGCATCCAGTTGGCATCTGGTGACCAGTGGTGTTCCCCAGGGATCAGTACTGGGCCCAGTTCTATTCAACATCTTTATTGATTACCTGGATGATGGGATTGAGTCTACCCTTAGTAAATTTGCAGATGACACCAAACCAAGGGGGAGTGTCAATCTTCTGGAGGGTAGGAAGAGGCTGCAGAGGGACCTGAACAGGCTGGGTCAATGGACGGAAGCCAATGGTATGAAGTTTAACAAGACCAAGTGCAGGGCCCTACACTTTGACCACAATAACCTAATGCAGTGCTACAGACTGGGGGAAGAGTGGCTGGAGAGCAGCCCAGCAGAGTACCTGGGGGTACTGGTTGATAATTGATTGAACATGAGCCAACAGTATGCCCAGGTAGCTTGGAAGGCCAATGGCATCCTGGCTTGTATCAGGAATAGTGTGGCCAGCAGGAGTAAGTATATAATTCTCCCCTTGTACTCAGCACTGGTGAGGCCTCACCTCAAGTACTGTGTACGGTTCTGGGCCCCTCACTTCAAGAAGGATATTGAGGTGCTGAAGCAGGTCCAGAGGAGAGCAACGAGGGTGATGAAGGGACTAGAGGGAAAGTCTTATAATGAGAGGCTAAGGGAGCTGGGGTTGTTTAGCCTGAAGAACAGGAGACTCAGGGTGAACCTTATCACTCTACAACTACCTGAAGGGAGGTTGTAGTCAGGTGGGGGTCGGGCTCTTCTCCCAGGCAACTAGTGACAAGATGAGAGGGCACAACCTGAAGCTGCGCCAGAGGAGCATTAGGCTGGATATTAGAAAGCACTTTTTCACGTAGATGGTGATCAGGCATTGGAATGGACTGCCCAGAGAGGTTGTCGAGTCACCATCCCTGGAGGTGTTTAACGAAATGCTGGATATGGCACTTAGTGCCATGGTCTAGCCGATGTAGTAGTGTTAGGTCATAGGCTGGACTTGATGATCTCAGAGGTCTTTTCCAGCCTCAATTATTCTGTGATTCTGTTATTTGTGAAGTTCCAGCTGTGACACAAGAGGAATGACCAAGTGTCTGAGGTACAGCTGTTTCATTCTTTTACTGTGAGTTGCATAACTCAAATTTATTTGGGCAGTGCTGCCTTGTGAGATTTTTAATGGTTTATTTCCCAATAATTTTCCAGCTGTGACAGAGACTGACTAATTTTTGCACAGGTCTAGAATATGCTTGAAATACCTCTTTTTCCTGCTTTAAAAAAGATGCTAAAGTTCTCTATAAATGCAGAGTTCCACGACTGCATCATATTCTACATTTTGATTACAGAAGATGCTCTTGCTTTCCAGGTCTTGCTGAATTTGAACTAAACACTGCTTACGTCTTCAGCAGCTCACTGGTTCTTCATTGTTCTCTTTGTTTACCTTACTGTAATATTTGCTTGTTTTGATGAAGTACTACTCTGCATTGCTGTTGTGCACTGTAACTCTTCCTTGCTTTATTGCTAACCCCGGCACTACACATAAAGTACTCCTGCATAATGTATAATTAATCTGACAAATCTAGCCTCTTCAGATAGATTTCCATTAATGCCTTTGTTTCACAAAAGTATTTTTGGGATGTGACTGAATTTTACTCTCTATTAATCATGCACCTATGTGACTAGTTGCTATTTGTAATCAGAACGTGCTGGTTACTTGTGAGACCATAGCTAAGTTACGTGTTATTGTTTCTGTTTGGCATTTGGCTGTATGCACTAAAACTGGCCGCCAACTGCTTGTGTGTTTGTGCGTAAAGCCAAACTTCTGAGCTGGCAGAATTCCACGGTTGCACCACTGGAGAACTAGGCCCTTTGCATTCAGTTTCTGAGACTCATTGTACAGAGTTTAACATTTGCTCTCCATTAGTGTTTTTGCCAGATCAGCAGGAGTGGAAAGAGATACAAGCAGAACCAAATACATTTGTCTAAAATTCTGGTTAAGTAGTCATGGACAATTGCTTGAAATAATAAGCCTGTGTATCATTTGTCATCAGTGCTCACTAGTAGTAGTAATATTAGAATTGCTACTCTTCCTTGTGTTCAGAACTTATTATGTAGTGAGGCCTCTTAACTTTTATTGAAACGCTAATGTGTAAAGTGGTGTTTAAAATCTGTACTTTTCCCTTTGAAACTGGCATTCTCTTAAAGATAATGACTGACTGTGGATATGTACTTGAGTTCAACAATAACTGTTAAAGCTTTCAGAGTGCTCTAGAGCTGTAACTGATTTTCTTTTAATAATGACACATACCATTTTACATTGGGTTTTTTTCATATTGGGCAGTCCTTTCAAACACTAATTACTCCATAAAAAACAACCTTGCCAGATGGATCAATCATTATCCCTACCTTTGAGGTAAGAATAGAAAGAAATCTTCAGATGAAGCTTTTCACTTTGGCTGCCTCAATTTGGAGCTTGTTTCATAAAATCTGGGTGTCTTTATGGGATGTTGAACCATTTGTTCATCCACAAATGAAAGCTTTCCATACATAGAAGGTCTTCTGCATTTTGGGACATGGCATGGCAGGTAGTTACTCTGTCCATTGCATTGCTCTGTTCTAAGCACATACCTTCTTATAATTGCAGTCATTATTTATATTTAAAAAGATCTCATCAATTGCAAGTAACGTATGTCTTAATATGTCAAAAAAGATTGACCAAGATTTTAAAAAGTCACTAGTGCTTGCAGACATGTTGTCGGAGGAGCCTGGCTCTCGCTGGCTGAAAAATTAGCATTTCTTAAAGATCTTATGAAGTTCCTTTTACTGAATTCCCAGAAGAAAACCAGTTCTCTTCCCTACAGCTGCTTGCCATTTTGGAAAATGGTGGTATTGAGATACATTTGTTGTCTGCTTTATCTGTATACCTGTCTGAGATCTACAGATACAGTCTCAATTGCCTTAGTCTGACTGCTCTGACATAGCCACAGTAAGAAGATCTCTTCGACCTACCAATATGAGGACTGGTAAATACGTATTAAATAAGCTGTAATTGTGTCAGGTTTTAAGTTGTTTGTATTGCTTCATATGTAATGCTGTGCTTGAAGCAAGACACACACATTTGCTGAGGTCTTCTCTTATTTCTGTAGGGAATAAGTCCACTCTGGGCCTCAGAGTAGGGAATGAAGGGCCTGGCACTAGTTGAATATCTCTGATGTAACCTGAGCAGCTGAAAGCACTGACCTGCATTCAAGCAAGCCAATTTTCCAGCTGCAGTACTTTTAGGGCAGATATTATTGTGCCTTACATTAACTTTCTTAATAGAGAGGTGCGGATGATTAAGTTTTAATACAAGAAGTGAGTGTCTATTGCAAGTGTACAGTGTCTATACATTTTTTCATATAGAATTTGTTGTTTTCAATTTTCATTAACCAGTTAGTTAAACAACATTCCTTGTTTATTGCTTGATATTGGTATGTAAATAAATTTTTCACTGTGGTAGCATAATCTCAGATTCTGTGTACACTTCAGGGAGTATACATGTTTTCTCATAGAATACAAAGTCCTATTAACCTAGAAATAGAGAAGGAACTGACTAGCATCATACATGTTCACCTTAAGAAAAGCACAGAGACATCTAACCTTCGCTAACATTGAACCTAGATGTAGTAGAAGCATGTTAATGTGGTGATAAATGTGCTCATTAGACTCAGCGCCAAGAGGGCAGGACTATCCTGACTTGTGGACCAAGTAAGTATCTTGTCATGTCAACATCAACTGAGAACAGCCTTTGCAAGTATAACTTCAGCACAATGGTCCATTGTGTGGTGCTGACATGCCCAAATCCAGTGATGTCTCCATCAGGCTATGGTTTTATGCCTTCCTTGCTTCCAATCACAAACTTCCAGAGGAATTCTGACTGATTTTTTTCTCAGTAGAGTGATGAACAGAACAACTATCAATAAGGCAGATGACAACCAAACACAAAATGTAAAATGCACAGGAAAACTCCCCTCACTAGCACTGAAAGGTAATGTGGATGGCTGCATGTTGGAAAGCAAAGGAATCAGTCTGCCACAGCACATAAATAAGGGTTATCACACCGTCAAGACAGTCAGTATGCTTGTTTCTTTGACAGTTTTAAATCCAGAAATCAACAGAAGAATTCTGTCCATGACTCTGCTGATGCAAGTGTATCAGTATTTTGTATCTAACTTTCCTCCATTTTCACTTGTCTTCCTGGTGCTTTAATGTAAATTGAGCCATGCTCAAAGTTGTGTTACACACAAAAAAAGGGTATATTTAGGTGTAACCACTTGTTCGCATATGAAGCCTGACAGGCTTTTGCTAACACTCACAAATAACCCTTTTATCTCCACAGCTCAGCTTGTAGGCATGCTCAAAACCTAGTAGGTCTTTTCATCTTTAAAACAGTATCTCCCTCCTGCAATCTTCAGCACAATTTAACCAGTTCTTGTGGTGTTTACCCTATTTTATGGGAAAACTTGCACTATAAATAAAAACCAAACTCAATACGGTTTTACACATAATGTCTTGCTTGTTCAGTTGTTTGGGTTGTTTTATGTTTTGTTTTTGGTGTTTTGTTTTGTTGTTTGTTCCTTTTTGGTTTTGTTTTGTGTGGTTTTGGTTTTTTGTGTGTTTTTTGTTTGTGTTTTTTGTTTATTTGTTTTGGTTTTAATTTGGAAGTTATGTTGGAAAACTACCTCCATTTCAAGATGATTTCTGGTAATAGTATCATGTATTTTTTTAAGAGATGTCTTTTCCCCTTGGCCATTCTTTTCATCTTATGGTTGCATTCTGTTGCATCTGAGATGCAATCTCCATCTGAAGCTACTGTGCAGTTGAGATTTTCACACCATATTTCCTTTGTGGAAAATCTGAGAGGCTGTGCTTATAATTGCTGCTTCCCTCCAACCTTGTCAGTACATTAATTATGTCTTTCTCTTCTTTAGTAGCCTAGGAACAGAATAACTTTGAGAACTATACATGGTTGGGTGTCCTGGTTTGAGCTAAATAGAACTAATTTTTTATTTAGTGATTTTACTTTTCAGCTCAGTCTCTTTTAAGTGGCTGAACTTGCTGAAAACTAGTAGCATGTTTTTTTCCCAAACAGTGTGTACTGATAAGCTCAAGGCCATGTGTCTCACCATGGGTGCTGTGTCTGCATCTATGGGGGAGAAAGCGGACCCAAAACTGACCAAATAGGTATTCCATCCCACATATGTCATACTCAGTATAAAGCTGAGGGATCACGAGGGTCTTGACCCTTCTTCCATCTTGGAGTCCTTCCGTCTCAGACTCTTCTGTCCATCTCAATCCTGCAACGGCTGAAGTCTGAGCAGACTCTGCTGGTTTGTCTGCCTGTGATCCCGATACGTGTGTTCCTGCATCCTGCTCCACCTGCTGCTGAGTCTTGTCTGGGACTTTTCCAGTGCCCTGCTCTGCAGAGCCTCTGGTGACGTACTTGTCATTGGTGGGGAGGATGGAAGGAGGATTTTATATTGGTTTAGTGTATCTATATTTGTACATATCTGTATATATTTCATTATTTTCCTATTTACATTATTATCCTTTACTATTAGTATTATTCTGTTATTAAATGTTAGTTTTATTTTCCAACTCGTAAAGTCTCTCTCCCTTATTCTCTTTTCTCTTCCCTTCTAGGGAGGGGAGAGAGGTTAATTAAGAGTGTCTGTCCAGGATTTAGTGGCCGGGACAGCCCTCAACCATGACATTGGGTTTGGTTTGTTTTGAGTCAGGCAGCTGGAGACCTTTCTTGCATAAACACATGGATATTGTGCATAGTCTTAGGAGACCAAGCTAAAAAGCATCTGACACTAGGCATTTAACATAAACAAGATCTTTACTTCCTTGGACAAATAAGGACATTAAGAAACTCTGTACTGAAACATAAGCCTTCAAAACACAATCATAAGGGAAAATCATCAGTGCTTTTTCCTACACTGCACAAGAATCATAGAATCATAGAGTCATTTAGGTTGGAAAAGACCTTTAAGATTGTTGAGTTCAACCATTAACTTAGCACTGCCAAGACAACCACTAAACCGTATCCCTAAGTGCCACATACACACATCTTTTAAATACCTCCATTGATGATGACTCAACCACTTCCCTGAGCAGCCTGTTCCAATGCTTGACAACCTTTTCAGTGAAGAAATTTTTTCTAATACCCAATCTAAACCTCCCCTAGTACAACTTGAAGGTATTTTTCTCTTGTCTTATCACTTGTTACTTGTTTGCAAACAACAAGTCCAGTGGGGTGCCTTCCCTAGTTGGTTCACTCATCAGCTGTATCAGCAAGTTATCTTTCACACACTTCAGGAACCTCTTAGACTGTTTCTTCTCTGCTCTATTATATTTCCAGAAGACATCTGGGAAGTTGAAGTCCCCCATGAGAACAAGGGCTAGCGATTGTAAGCCTTCTCCTAGCTGCTTACAGAATATTTCATCTGCTTCTTCATCTTGATTGGGTGGTCTGTAACAGACTCCCACCGTGATATTAGCTTTGTTAGCCTTCCCCATGATTCTTACCCATAAACTCTCAATCATATTGTCAGCATCATTCAGCTCTAGACAATCAAAACACACCCTAACATACAAGGCTACCCCACCACCTCTCTTTCCTTAACTGTCACTTCTGAAGAGTTTACAGCCATTCATTGAAGCACTCCTGTTGTGTGAGTCATCTCACCATGTTTCTGTGATGGCAACTATATCAATGACTTCCAGCTTTTCCTGTTTGTTGCCCATGTCATGTCATGTGAACCCACTTCAGTTGGGTTATTGCCACTTTTTTGGGGAGAGAAGCCCTAATTCTTACAAGACCATTCCCAGGCACTTCTACGGTTTCTAACACATCAATAACCCTTGCATCTTTGTTGTCACATGGTTCTTCATCCCCTATCTTCACTGAGACAGCAGGCTGGAGGACCTCAGTAGCACACCATCCTTCAAACATTGGCATGCTGCCCCCAGGCTTATCTCTAGTGAGACAAGCCCCCTTCAAATCTAGTTTAAAGCTCTTTCAATGAGCCTTACAATTCCTGTGGAAAGATTCTTTTCCCCCTTTGACACAGGTGTAGCCCCTCTTTTGCCAGCAAACCTGGTGTCGTGTAAAGAAGAAACACCCTGAGGCTTTTACTCTCAACTCAGGCAAAGTACAGCAAATTTGTATGTGCATTTCTGTTTTATTAAGCTTTATTTCTGTTGACATGGATGCTAATCAAATTATACCAGTAATCACAATAATTCAACAGTTTAGTGGTCTGATAGAACAGTCTTTACACGGCTTGAGATGCTGCTCAGGTTTTACAGCAAGGCATTGGTTTCATGAAGCTGTTCATTACTCTTTGTACTTAACTGCAGATAAATATGAATTCTTTATGGAGGATGATGCTGGCAAGAATTAGGGAGTCCACAAAAGTGATAAAAAAGCACTGGATATTATTTCCTAACTTCTGATCTGTATATTTTGAAGGTCCAAATAATTTGGAATACATACATATTCAGTTGTCCAATTAACATTATGTATTTAATAGTATAAAACATTGAAACTCTAATTGGAACAATTTAAAGACACACAAGTAAATGCCTAAGGCATCTTATTGAACAGATCCTATTATTTATAGGAACCTGCAGTGCTCCATACGTTACTAAGAACTCTTCGAGAACTCTGGAACTTCAGAAATGGCAACTGAAGACTTGCACTGCTTTTACTATTCTAATTAGCAGAAGATGGTCAGAAACATGGCTTTTTAAAACAGTAACAAAACACAAATGTTTAATTTCTTATTAACTTAGGTTCTTCACATATTTCTTTTCAATTTTTTTTAAGGTTGCTATGCTGGAGTTGGTCTGTGAAGTCTGTGGTATATATTCAAATATAAATTTTTAAATGTTTGTTCGTTTAAAGTATCCTCTGGCAACTTGGAAAAACAAATCAATATTTTTTTAAATAATAGGCTAGCAAGAGAATGGGAGTTTTGCCTGGTGAATAAGGTAAATAATGAAGTGGTTAGATTCTTGTTCTTCATTTTTGTTTCCCACATAGCATTATAACATTAATTTGAAGCTAATAATTTCAAGGTCTTTTTGGAGTTGGATCGCACAAATGTTACATCTCTGAAAGCATATATCCTGGTTGTCAAAGCAAGTCGAAAGGCTTCAAGAATGTTTCCAAGGGTTTGTCATATCAAATGTAGTGCAAACTGCAACACTTCAAGATACTGCAGACTGGAGCAGGCACTGCAAGGAAACCTTCTAATTAGTTTATAAAAAAAGGTATTGATTTGTTTAATTGCTTTTTTTGCTGGTTACTAGCATACTGCAAATCCATATATAAGAAGCATATGGAGGAGAGGAGAGGAGAGGAGAGGAGAGGAGAGGAGAGGAGAGGAGAGGAGAGGGAAGATCAAGTTTTTTGTTCAACCTGCATGTCTGCTTACTATTTTTTCTGCTTGTATGAAGGTACATAAGTATGCTGCAGCCTACTTTCCCCTCTCATTTGGAATTCTTTGGTTTCTATGGAAACCATGCATTCTATTGTTGCAGTTGTATATTAGGGGATGGTAGTACTCCAGCATTTCATAAAAAGCAGTAGCACAAATTCTCTGTGACTATGTGGAAAAGCTGGTTTGCTCAGTGATGTTTTTATATGGAACTGTATTCTGAACCATAATGAGAAGTCATCTACTGACCTTGGTATTCAACACCAAGTTACATGTGCTATAGAAATGTCTATTATCTCCACTCAAGATTATCTAACACATGAAGTCTTCAAATACATATTTACGGTATTTATACCTGCCAGCATTTAATGACCCAAAAATTAATGTCTATGATTCATCAAACCCATTGATCTATATTTTTCCATTGTATTATTCGTGCAGTATATCGTTACTCTGCAGAAGTGTAATTGCCATTTCTTAAGGATTTTTGGATTTCTGGCCTGGGCTTTTAGATATTTGTAAAAGCTGGAGACTAATATCAAAAGCAGCAGGATGGTAAATCAGTGCTAAATTGATAGCTATGACTGAATACACCCAAAATAACATTGATTACTCATAAGGCTGTAAATGAGGATGATTTAAACAAAGAATTTCTTAATCATTTCTCTACATCACTTATCTGTGTAAGAACAGACAGAAAGATAGTCCTAATAGAAATAATTTCCTTTTTCAGTTCTCAAAGGGTTTATTCAGAATTTCTGGGAGTAGTTTTTGAACTATTTTAAAAATCTCCTTTTTAAAAATCTCCTAAAAAGAAAAAAAAAGACGACATAGAGGCTTAAACTGTAGATCGTGTTTTATTTCCATTTTTGCATCAACCTTGCTTTCTTCTTTTAACAACTAAAAATATACAAGTCATTTCTATTTACTGGACAAATACTGCAAAGATATCATCAGTGTACAACTGAAAGCCTTTATGAGGAAGAAAATAAAAGTCATAATAGATAGCCTCAACAGTTCGTTTTTCAGCTTTTAAATAAATGAATCTTGATTGTCTTAAAATTCACTGCTTTATGCCTTCTCCTTTTTCGTTTGCAGTATTATCAATGAGTATATGTACAAGTATGTGTATATGTTTTTGTCTGTGGTCATGAGGACATAAGCCAGTGTGCAAGTGTTTTGTCTACTTTGGGGAAATCAGCTTCTTCACCTAGAGCTAGTTAAGGTTTAGGAAGTTTTAACTAGATGTATACACTTCTGTTTTAGTGATCTAGATGTTTCCTCCTCTTTCCTCTTAATAAAATGGCAATATTCAGAATTCCTTAAATATTTATAAATGTATTAAATTCTTCTGTGCTCTACACTCTGGCTTCAGAATACTTTCCTGTGTTTACCCACTGAGATCATAATTTCATGGGACCCTCTGTAAATAATCTATGGGGTTACTGTTACTGCCATGTTCCTGTATTATCTCAAAAGATAATCTTGCTGTCTCAATCCTAACATTTCTCTTCTTGCTGTCGTTTTCATCTCTAGGTTTTTAAATAGCAAAATCGAAACATCATGGTGTGTAACTACTCAGAAAGAGGGTCCATTGAGGGAAATTTAAAGGAGTTCTCATTTTCAAAGCTGGTGCTTTTATCTCTCCAATAGCTGTCGTTTACTAACAGTCCAAAGCAGGTTTTCAAAATCATTCCTATAACACTGGTCAGAAATTATCTTTAAGCATTTGACAGATGAGCTGAATTCAAGATACACTATTCCAAATTCCTTCCACAGGCAATTTATATGTCATAGTTATCAGAAAACTTGTATATTACAGGAACCATTTTCCTTGGATATGATGGAAAGCTAACTTAAAATTTTAGCAGAGTCATTAAGAACGGCATTTTTTGAGTAGATTTGTGTTATATTTTTTTTTTTAAAGAGGGCAGCTGAAGAAATACTGCTACATTGAACAATAGTCTGAAAATTTTGAACACCAAGACCATCCTGAGATCCTTTTCTGGGATATCAAAATTTTTAAGACAAATGTTCTGTTAGACAGCTAATGGTATGAGTTATCATTTATACATTTGTAAGAAACATTATCAAAATCAGTAATATTTCACATGGCAACACCTTCATGCAAGACATTTTTTAATATCTTCATAAACATTGGCTGCTATGACATTCTGAAAAACAAGTAAATGAGAACTGAGGAAAGAAAATGAAGATGAGAAGACACCACTCCTGAATCTTTTGTATGTATCTCACACTGGTAGGTACCAAGAACAGATATTTTATGTTAGGCATCTAACATTTAGCCTAATCTGCATGCCACACATTCATCTAGTCCCCTCAGTTGTTATTAAAAACACTTTTCAGCTCAGCCCTAATATTTTATGGTATGAAAGGTGAGGAGAAATGAAAACTTTCAAAATAAATATTTAAGTGCAGCTACATTATTTTTCTTTTACTCTCTGTGTCTGTGGTGTTCTGGAATTTCTATCAGAATTCCACTCGATGGGGGCAAGACATTGCATCAGGACTCCAAATAAAACTCACAGCACGTAATAAAACTGACAGTTGCTCTTTTCCTTACGATGTAGAGTATTCAGAGCAAAGAAGGACCCTATGGAGAGTCCTCATTAACAGTTCTCTTCGGCAACTGAAGCTTGCCTGTTGGTGGGTCCTTTTCTTGGAAAGGGCAAGGATGAAAGACACTTCTGAAACGGTCTCTTGTTTATAGTGTAAGACACTTCTCCTGTCATGTCAGAGCTGCTCATAACAATGTTCTTTCTGAGACTTCTTCTGTTGAACCCAGCCCTATTAAAGCACTTCCTTAGGAAACCAAAAGACAAATGCAGTTCTCTTCTTGTTTACCTTCTTTCCTTTAGCTCCCTGAGTTCAAGTACTCCATGCTCCTCCTCTTACTAATCTCAGATATTTATGTGCAACTTTGCTTCTTCCATGTAAATTTTCAGCCAAGTTAGAGATCATCTCTTCTGTTGTGCTTTGTCCATAAAATTTATATGAACTGTGCTTGGCTCTACAGACTGTATCAGCCTCATGGAAGATAAGTGCAAAAAGTCAAGCACAAGTGTATGTGCTTTTAGTATTGAATATTAGTTACCACAAATTCATCAATTCATCCTCTTATTTTCTTCTTTAAATAAAGTTCTGGTGGTATGAAATCTTCACTTGTTCTAGTTTGATATACATTAACCAAAGAACAAGAAAGCCCACCAGTCATCTGTACAGTAACAGGATGTCTTTGAAATAGCCTTTACTTTGGACTCATCTGATATAATTAACTTTGCTTTCTGCTATAATCCATATATGTTCTATTAAGTTGAGAACAAGACAGACAACCTCTCAGATATTACAATAGCTTTAAGTCATCAGCTGGAAAATCTACTTTAATGGCATCTAGGGGAAAAGGAGTTGTGTAGGAATAGGTTACAAGGAATATGTCTTGAAACACCAGCTGAAGACAAATGAAACATTTTAGTCTTAGTCTGAAATAGACTAGAACCAACTGTGTTTGTGTCTTTCTGCTAAAATAAACTTCTGTGATGTGGCTACTCAGAAGAAAAAATATCTTATAAATTACAGATTCACCACTTCTTCCAAATCTTTATTAGTGACAACATTCCTGTAGAAAAAAAAAAAGTAAGAATTGTTCAATGCCCAGTTCATTAGAATTTAAAGTCAAGCTAAGGTACATACACATCTGTTGATTTCTGAACTTAAGAGATGTAAAATAACTTTTCAGGATCACCATTTGTTCTTGATTTGCCTATGGCCTGAGCTGGAAATAATAGGCAATGAAAAACTATGCAATGAAAACTGCTTCTACCTACATAATTTTTGCTGTAAACCAGAATATATTTATGTATGAAGTATTCATACTTCAATCTGAAATAACTGAAAAGAATGCTGGAGGAATATTTGAATTTGCTGCAATGTTCCATTCCATTCTTCAGAAAAAAAAGGGATTGGTTTTTTGAGCAAAAGCATGCAAAATTACACATTTCTTTATTACATCACATAAAAAAATATAGCTTTCACAGATACTTTCTGCAATTAAAAATAATTGTCACTTCAAAAAAATTCAGAAAAATATTCAGAAGACTCATACAGCTGTACTTGCCATGTCATAGTGTTCTCCATTGTAAAATGTTTCTTTATAGCACATGGTACTGTCCTGTTTCATTCACACAGAGTTTAGGCCTCTAGTTCCGCAAAGATCGATGGATGTGTACACTCTTTGTACACTCTGAGGAGCTTCACTGATGCCAGTGGAACTGATTGCAGCACAGAAAGTTAAGACAGGCATTAGTCTTTTCAGGATCAGCCTCTAAGCCTATTATATCAAGGTACAAAATTAGGTTAGGCTGCACTCTTAGTAAGGTTAGTGAAGCCTTGTTGCCTAAACCATTCTGATGCGGCTGAAAAGAATAGTAGAATTTGACACTATGAATAAAATAATTTAAGGGAAGAGTGTACTAAGAAGGCTTACAGTGTTATTATGTAAGATAACACAGGTTAGGCAATTAAATCATCTCTGTCTTGGTTAAAATCATTATTCTTTTGAGTGATCATGTGCCAAAACCAAATCTTAATGTCTTACACTGTATACTTGCAAAAGGTCTGACTCATTTTAGCCAAGAACATTCTGTTTATTTTCTTAGTTCTAATATTATCTGATATAGAAAAAATGACCTTTAAGTGGTCCCCAGTGCACTCATACTCTTTGTTCTCGGAATACAAGAAATCTTGAGTATGTCAGCTGAAAGTTTTTTTATATACTTTATTTTTAGCAATGCTTAAAGTTCATCCTTCTCTGAAAGTATCAAGATTATAGGAGGATCAAAAGCTGAGGCAGAGGAAACCTCAGAAGCAAATAAAAATTTGAAATCTAGTATTGTACATAAATTAAAATGCCATTCAAGTTACATTTATTTATACTGTGGCTTATAGAAGTGATTATTATGGAAAGAATAACACATTTAATTTTCTTGCAAATTGCTTTGTAGTACATCTTTGTGAAGCCTGAATACTCAGAAATGGAATCAGTTATTCTTTTTTAAAAAAAAAATGGCAGTCTCCTATGGAGTTTAGAAGAGGAAAGTTTTCCCCAAAATGTACTCCTCAAAGTAAAACTAGAGATATTCTTGCCAGAATTAGTTTCTCTACAAACTCTTATCTGGCATCTTCTCCAAAACTGTCAGTATTGACAGGTGATAAAGACGGTCTAAACTGCTGTGGGCCTACCTGGGTCCCTGGCCTTTGTGGCTGTCTCGAGGACATGCTTTCTCTTGTCCAAGGATCAGTTTTCCCAGAAAAAATAGAGTAAAAACACAGGCTTTGTTTTTCACGTATTTGAAATCAACTGATTAAATATTTTATACAGGAATTAGATGATATTATATAATGTCTTACCTGATATCTTTGTGATGCTTCTGAGAACTGTGGTAGAGTTGTTCTTTAAAAAACATGGTCAACTGGTTTAGCCAATTCATCCATTTCATTTTAGAGATGGATTCAGACAAGCCTGGGAGACTGTTTCATTTAATTGACTCCAAAGGGAGTGTTGATAACCAACTCAGATAGAAATATCTACGCTGCTGATCAGTAGGTAGACCATCCATTGCTAGACCCTATCTATGCTGGTTTTCAAACTGGGACTAGGAAAAGTAAGAAGTACACAACAAGAATACACCTGGGAAAAAGCAGTGACAGTAGTTCGCTTCTCAGCACAGGGAGAATCTAAAGGAGAATGCAGCTTTTCAGTCCTTTCTCATCATGCACAAAACCATCCTTCAGGTCCTTTCCATTTGGTTACAAAATCTGTTATGGTTTTGTTTAATAAAACAGACTTGCTGTTTCTCTGCTTAAACGGCAGGTTTGCCCTCTTACATGGAAAATCCACAGACAGATTAGAAACCAATCAACCACGTTGTTGAACCATACCACGTGCTTTCATTGTTATATTCAATACCTGGATTTACAGAGAAATTCGCAAGATTTTACTTTCCACCAAGCATCTCTGAAGCAGCTATTAGCCATGTAGAGATATCTGCCGAAGGGGCAGCTACTAGGTAGCAAAGTTCTGATTAAAACCCCTTAAATCCAAATAGACTGTTTTAAATATAATAAATTTGTTTTATGTTAACTGAATCTAACCTTTCAGCTCAATATAACTCAATACTAATTTTTTCCCTGTGTATTCCATGGGGTATATTTTTTTTCTATTAGCAGTGGAGAAAGTACTAAATAATACTTGCAATGTCTTTACACTTAAGTGTTGAAAAGAGCTGATTTCTGCATTTATCTTTTATTTTACAGTCTTGCCCTAATTGTCTAGTTTTAAGATTTCTGTACATTAGACTTCTGTTTCACAGATGGTAGAATAAGATGAAGAGCAATAGTCAATTGTTCTTTAGTTTTGTGCACATCCATCTCCTTTTTGCCAGCTAAGTTTTCATGTGACTAAAATGTAAAATGTTACGGAAAAAATTGTAAAAGCAGAAATACTGAGTATTCAGATCTTTAAATCCTAGCCGTTAGTAGAGATTTCACTGAACTTTATTATCAAACCTTACTTTTCTGTGGGTATATTGCCATCCCTGCCCATTATCAGATACTTAAAGAATACTTTATTATGCTCTGAAGAGCATTCACTTCAAGTAAAGAGGCTAGTAACTTTGTTAAGCTGGTAGAAGGTGTCAAAATTTAATGAATGAAAAGGTACAATGAATATTTGAAGTGCATTAGACAGATGCAAACAGGTTTTTGTAGCAATTTAAGTAGTTCAGCACAAAAAAAATTCCATTCCTTAATCTAAGTTCTGAAGTGGATGTGTTGTGACTTATTAATTGATTAAGAAATACCAGCATATGTATAGAATAGTTGTCAAAGTTGGAAACTTTTCAGTACATAGTTTATGAAGTATATGTACTGGAATAAAACTACTCATGTTTTTTTCCATATAATGAAAGTACTTCTGGTCAACACTTGGCAAAATTCTATGTATCTGTAATTATCTTGATCTTTAATAAATCTGTAAAGTCATGAGATAAAAGATTTGTTGCAATTTTTATCAGTGGAGAAATGATAGTATCCTATCACTCTTCTGAAAGACATGCATACTTTTAAAATCAAGTCCATATCTAATTGCATACAATATAGAGTGCAGATATTTTCCAGGAACAACTAAAGTAACCACTCTGTTTTTATTTGAGACTTCCCACTTCAATATCCCTTTTCTATCAGAGTGTCTGTTGACTACTATTGGTGTATTGTTGGAGATATTTGGATCTACTCCTGTGCACATTCTATGGGGGTACCAATGCCTTTCTTGTCTTTAAATTCTGAAAAATATTTTTATTTCAAACTCATAAAGGTATATTAATTATTTGTATTATTTTCATACCTATTGTGCCTATTGTTTTATTAAGTTTAAATTAACTGCATCAGTGAAATGTATAATTAGTTTAAAAGTTATCCAATTTATTTTCCATGGTATATAACTTGTATATACTTTTAAAATAAGAAATCTTACTCTGCAACTAAGTGAAAATGCGTTTACTTACTTTGTAATCACAGTTTACGTATGTGAAAAGCACAGCCAGAGTACATTAATGTAATATATTCAAAGTACAGTAAAAACACTGCTTTCAAAGTGATTCCATGCTTACTGCATCACAGGGAAAATCTGCTACGTTCATGAAGCTTGAAGCTTAGTTTCTGATATGACTGAAAATAATTGATATATTACATATAGTGAGCCTTGCTTTTATTTCTCCCCATGGTTTTTTTGGTGGTTCTTTTTTTTTTTTTTGCATTTTTTCGCTTAATCTAATGCCATTTGCAAAACTGACAGGAGATCAACTCTATTGATCATTATTTTAAAACTAATACTTCCCATTCAATTGTTACAAATACAAGTGGTTGTCTTTTCTTTTTTGCTGTTTCATGTGTATAGGCATAGGTTGGACAATAATTATTCAACACTCTTAAGAACGAAAGCAAAAAAAAAGAAAAAAACCATAATTCATATCATTTAGTTGTTAAACCTTCACTTCTGGTTTTTAAATCAATTTCCTATACATATGTTTCATTGAAACAGAAAACCTTCTTGTAGCCAGCATTCATTTTTTCCATATTAACTGTCATTCATTTGAAATCCCATAGGTTAAAACACTGTGAAAACTGATTTGTGACTTTGAAATACAGTAGGCTTAATCACATTCTAATAACAATGACATATTGCTTCACTACTTGATGGCAGAAGGAAAAAGATCATCTCTTAGAATCTTAGCAGTTATGTCACTGTTTGTAGTTGTCATTCCAGACACTTTAGCGATGCTACATTTCTAATCTTTAAAAAAATCCTGCATCTTGTCTCCAGTGTCATAGTCCTGTGTGCTTAAAAATACGGGGCAAATATTAACAAATGGCACTTGAATAACTGAATTTAAAGATATTTCACTAATTAAAAAAAAATTCTGAAGTGTTGTAGTAATTAATGTTTTAGATTTTCTCTAGGATTTTCATTAAATGTCTTCCATATTTAAATTCAGTCAACAGGTAGTGCAATTTCTGTTTAAGTTTATTAGCTTCTGTAACAGCTCTGTTCCTGTGTTTTGTCCTTATTAAGCTCTACAGGGTCTTCAAGATCATTTAACATGTGCACTATATTGCAGAAGTAAATACATACCAAGACAGATGTTTTGCATACGACTTTTAATTAAGAAATTATTTGAGCAATTTTATGACCTCCTCAATGTCAAAAAGGAAAATTTTGCCTGAGGGTTAATTAATATCCTAGAGCCTTTATGACATTACAGCTATTCATTTTACATAGTTCGATTCTTGCTAACAGTAAGAACTATTTAGTATTTAGGTTTATAATCAATTTGTTATTATATAAAAAACCCCTCATACATTGTCTTTTACTCAGTTAATGCATACACTATCATAGAATGCACAAAAATACACTAGTTAGGGTTGCATAATGTCTTTCACTCTACATTTTGCTAACTCACCGTCAGAAATACTTTTTTCTAAAGTAAATGTCTAGGCCTGGTGTATGCATGTTCTTTTACATACAAAGTTAAGAAATGTTTCATTCTGATAATATCGGTTACATATTTATGTATTATTCCTCACACAACACTTTCTAGAAATAATTTTGTAAAACAGTGTGCTATTATGTCTATGCCTGAAAAAAAATCTTGTATCATTTAAATAAAATTGTTTATAAATGGATAAATAATAGCAAGCTGTATGCATACAAGAGAAGAAAAAATATATGCATTCATAGACAGCAGTAGTGTTACTAAAATTGTTTGAATGTATACATTTATTTATTACAAATAATTTAAGAACTGCTTTACAATAATCCAGGTAGATTTTTTTTTTTTTTCTCTTCAGTGATAGATAACTGACCATATTTAATAAAAGGATGGGCATAATTTGGTACAATGTTCCCACAGCTACTTGCTTCTTTCTGAAAGTCATGCTTCTTTCAATATGCACATTGTTCATTCAACACTAAATAATAGACATGTAGAAACATACATTGAATACAGTGTATTGGTTCCTTTGAAGTTTTATAATTTACTGTAACTTAAGAATTTAATAACTTATTTTCAATTTAAAATCTCCTTTTTTCCCTGTTCTTTAGATAGTTGTTGAATTAAAATGGTTTCCCCATGTGTTCATATAAAGGAAGAACCACAGATATTATGATATCTAATTTGGGATTCAACTCCAGTCAAAGGTATACACACAAAAGGTAAGTGACTACTTGTCTTCTCGCATATGCATCTACAGATAGGTGCCTGTGCATGCATGTCTTAACTCTTCCTGTAGACAAGGGAGAGCTGATCAGTTCAGAGCACAGTGATGCCATCAAACCTAAACGAAATGAACAGCCAGGATGCCTTACTCACATGCGGACAGCTACACTGAGAAGTCCTAATCTCAAACTAAGTCTTACTTCAATTGCATAAGAACAGGGTTCAGTGTAATTTTAGAAGCCCTAGCTAAGTCATGAAGCCTCCACCTGCTGCTTCAGAAGGTGTAGATCCTCCCCAAGTCCTGTGTCATGTCCTCTAGCTCTGTGCATACACTCCAGAAGTGTTTCAAATGGGGCTAGATACTAGGCAGGAGCAAGGAGATCCTGCCCTTCTCCCAGACTGGCAACTGACCTGCTTGATGATTTGAGCAAGTCCTTTAACTCTGGCTTCTGCAAAAAAGACAAGATATAGTCAGGAAAAGCATTAGATAAATGTCCTAAATTCTTTTATGTAAGCCTCAAGAACTGCCATGTGATAAGATGCTTTTAATAATCGAGTCTTGGCTAGGGGGTTGCATTAGATGTCCATACAACAATACAATATTGTTATGTGGAAAGCATCAACAATAATTTCTATTATTCTGTATTTTAATATAGCTACTTTACATCTGTATATACTAATATGTATTATTATAACATCCTCACAGAATTTTGAATCCCAAGCTAGGGAACAAGCTCAGTAAACCAGCTTGGAAACAAGGCTTATGATTTTAATTGAGAAAAGTTGGGAGTGTCATCTTGTATTGTGAGGAGTAAGTTGAAATTAATCAAGAAACACTCCAAATTTTCTAACAAAATTATTGTTTTTATAACTGTTCATAAAAAACCTAGTCCAAAAAACAGGTATGTGAACACTCCTACTATAGAAAGCATTTGTATTTTAACTGACTCTCGAGTCAGAGTCTTTGCTACCTGTAGGACAGGAGAGAGGTCAGCATTTCATGCCATCTTTTGGCCTCAATACTGAGGCTGCTGTTAGACTGAAAAATGCTTGACATTCCCTAGCGATATTTATTGTGGTATTGATGCTTGCTAATGAAAAAAGGATATAAGGTCAATTTATTTTATGCAGACCAGAAAACAGTTACTAAGGATAACTACTTTTGATCATGTACTGCAGATTTTATAGCTACATCCTAGCAGTCAATGATTCTGTATTCATGGCTCATAAAAAATAACATCATCCTTAACATAGCTGGAGAGGTCAGGTGAACTGTACTTAAGAATGTTTCTCACGTATATCTTCAAGAATGCTAATCACTCAACACTGATTAAAATCAGAGAAGCTGCCCACTTTGGAAAAATAATATATCCTGAGAAACTTTAAATATGCATGCAGAATAGTTGCATGAAGATGAACTATTGTTAACTGGAGGTAAGACAAAATCATTATCTGCACAGTTTATGCGTCTTGGCATGCCTGTCTTATACAAATCTCACATGAATGTACATATAAATCTGTCAGGTTGTATGACTCAGCACTCAAAAATTAGAAAAAGCCAAAGAAAAGATTCAAATTATACTTCCATATAGGCAATGATCATGCATAACTTTTTTTGAGTAAAGTTTTGCCTTCATACATAAAGAAGTCAGTTTATATTTTCTTTCAGTGAAATGATGAGAAGCCTGTAAACCTGGTGTGGGATAGTATTCTGTAAATGCTCTTCACTTTCATTTTTTCACATATTGCTTTTGAACCAAGTGTCACTGTACAGGGTATTTCAGGATGGCCCTGTGTCAGGGCCCTAGCGGCACTAATAGATCTGAATGGTCCTGACTAGCCCCAACTGGGATTCCCCATCTAGGAGCTCCATTTCAGCTCAGACTCCCAATTCTTGCCTGAGTTATGTTGAAAGGGTCTCCAGCTTTCTCTCTCCAGTTGCTGGATGGACCCCTGGAACAAATGTTGTGGTCTTGTCTCCAGCCCTGTCTCCTGCTGCTCCTCACAAGATTCTCTGGCCTTGGTTCATGACTTACTGTTGATGGACCCTGTTACCAGCATTTGGCTCTGTTTGCCACACTCAGGTCTTGTAGGATGTTTCTCACTGCCAAGGATGCAGTCTGTGCTGGGATCACCCTCAGTTCTCCTCCCCTTGGCAAGCAGCCAGGCTTTGCTACTCCCCGACACCTTGGTATCTAAGAGTAAAGAACAAAACTGTATTTTAAAAGTAGTAAGTACCACTGTGATAAAGACTGGCAAAAGTAAGGTCATATTGGTAACTCCTGCCTTCAGAGCTGAAGAGCTTTCCATCTAAGCTTCTCACTCTGGATTCTTCCTGTGGCATTTATCGTCTTTGAAAATATCTGCAAAATAATACAGAAAATTTTCCTGTTTTAGCCAGTTAAAGATTACAAAATGACTGCTACAAATTTGAATTTTAAAAAGTGAATTCGTTTTTCAACTTCAAATTTTAGGACTTCTTCAAAGACATGTCTTCTTTGGCTTATGCGCTTTCCAGAAAAATATTTCCTTGGTTCAGTTTTTCACTTGTAAGACATTATTTTTGAAATTACTAAGGGATCTAGTCCTATGCATATCATGAAGGATTTAACAAAACCTTTCCTGAATACTTAGGCACTCATTTTAGGCTTGTATTTGAGTAGTACTTCCCTTATTCCTAGATCTAAGGGAGCTGGAAATCACTACTAGATCATATACAATAATAATCAAACCAGGGTAGAGGAAGAGAAAATATACACATTTTTTTAAATAAAAGGGATAAAGCAGACAGGAATCTTCCAAATGCTCAGTGTCTTCTACTATAAACTTGTGTTGAATTTTAGCAGCCTTTCTTACACAGACCTCCTAAAAGAAGAGTCTAGTCCTTTAAATTACTCCAGCATTCACTCTACTGAAATGCATACACACATTAACTCATAAGCCTGCCTAATGTTTTTTCCACCTAAGATTAACTAGAAAGCAGCAGATTTGCTGATGTTAGTTTTCATGTTGCTCAACAGTTCTGACAAGCAGATGTGAAAATTCAAGCGTATCACGATTTACAAAGCCAGCCTCTGACTTGCCCAGTCACAGCTTGGCCTTAGAAATGTGAATGGGTTGCCTGCCTCACTGCAGCATCCTTTTCCTGCATGTCCAATGTCTCTGCACTAAGCTGTTTAAATGCAGCACAAAAAGAAGTTTCAGCCTGCTTCACCCTGCAGTACAAGATCCCCCTACATCACCTATAGACTAAATTCAAGAGCTAGCAAAACAAAATTTGAAAGTGGAATTAAAGGCTTGGATTTCCTCTTCTTAGAGATAAATGTTACTCAGTATGGGTTTTATTTCCTTTCAAAAGTCAAGCAGAAATTCAGCTGCTGTAACTGTATTCATCCCTTTGCAATCTCAGCAAGTTTGTCCTGTGTAAATAGTGTGATCTTAATAAATAAATACTGAAGCACAGCTGGTGTTGGCAAGATATCACTGTTGAGTTGCTGCAGCCCTGCTATCACCAATGGGTTTTGCTAATTATTCTCAGAACTGGGAAATATAAGAGAAAGGAATGCAATGAAGAGTCAACAGAGGTCAGAACAAAAATAAAATAATGTTTGCCTCAGTCCACAGCAAGGACATCTGAGCACCATGAAGGCAGGCATTCCAACAAACTTAGCTCTGAATAGTTTCCTTATCAAAACAAGATTTAACAGCTACAGTGATATAAAGCTGTAGCTTCATATTAGCTGCTTAAAATTCATACCATTTGTTTGCGAGAAAAGCAATGGAAGTTGGAATGTTTAAGAAACCTAAAAAAAAAAAAATTAAGCCTGCAAAACTCTTGAATGAATGAGTCATCTGGAACATATATGCTTCCCCCCCCCTTCTTTGCTTTTCTGGCAGTATGTTAATAATGTACCTTTGGACATAAAAGTGGTAGATTTTGGTTAGCTGCAATGAAGTAGAAGTAGATTGTTCTCAAATATATATAAAGTCATACAGCAGACAGTGTGTGAGCTGACACCTTTCTAGCTAAAAAATAATTTTTAGATCTTCATTTTTTTTAATAGACAGCAGCTGAAAAGTGTGAATCAAAATGAATACACTTTGTGTAGATTGTTCTTGTATTAGCTTTTCAGACTATTGCTGCCTGTCAATGCTGATGCTGTTTTGGCTTGCAGGTGCGCTATTGCCTAACTGAGCTGAGTGCCAAGTAGCCGAGGCAGTGCAGAGCCCAAGTTTCCTCTTGTTCCTCTTCTTTTGTTCTAACATTACTGGGTAAAATTACTTCAGTATTAAAACTACTGAGTGTATCAAGCAGACATGATCTTAACTGTGTGACTGACAGTTTCAGAAAGGGTAAATTAAAATCGGATATCTGATAGCAGCCTCTAAACACTACTTACATAACAAAGTAACTTCAGCTCCAGCTACTCTAGTGGAAAAACCACAACACATTTTCTGGTTGTTTCCTTTTCTTATCATTCACAATGCATTTCAAACCCAAAAAGATCCTGAACTTGGAGTTTTAATGACTTCAATTAACTTTCCTAGCCATTCACGGTCTACTAACTTAAAAACCTTCAGAACACAAATTCTAGAGACCAGCAAGGAAAATATGGGGTAATACTGAGAATATTAAATATGTTTGTTTTATTTTTAAAGAACTTAATTTAATGTGTATATCATGTAGAATACTATTGTAAGACATGGTATAGAAGTGTGACTTCAGGTGCTACTTAATTCCTTTGCTAGCAGGCACAGAGCTCCTGGTTTGAATACTCTTGTGACTGTTATAAATAGAAGTTTTGACTAACTGCCTCTCCACCACTGAGACATGTAAGATTCCCTCAGGCTCTTAATGTGTTTGGAGTAGTTAATTAGTAAATGCTACTCAAAAATGAATCCCAAATCAGTGTTATTTCCTGTTTTCCCACTATTGTGTTTCGTTTTTTTTTATAATGGTGTCTGAAATGATAGGGCTGCAGCTTCAGATCTCATATGGTAATTGAACACTTTTATTTACTGGTAGGCTGTTGCTTCAAATGAGAACACAAACTGGCTAGGGAGTTACCTAGCCAGCATAATGTGCATAGTAGAAAACAATCAAAATAGTTTAAAATGGGCCCAATGAGGAAAGGCTTCATTATGATACCAGAAGAGCTATAAGTCAGAGGGGACGGTTCTCATGAGACAAGGAGAAGGCTCAGGCATTTAAATTTTTTCTCAGCTTTAGATGTGAATGAGAGCTTAAAAAACTTTCAGCTACAGCATGTTTAGTAGGATTTTCTGAAAGCATGTGTGTAAACAGTGTTCTGAAGTTTGCTATACTCAGAGTGAGATTTCAAGTATATTTTAAATGTTACATGCTCTTTTTAAATACACTTTTGTGTCACTGTGATACTGTGTTATCTATTTGTTTAAGATTTGTGATGTAGCCCATTGCAGCTACAAAACATGAGCATAGCTGGTTCTAAGCCAACATCTCAGCTGTGGAGACAGTGAGCTATGCTTTGGTAAATCAAGTTTCTGAGGATGACCATGAAGCCATAGCTTTCTAGAACTGCTTGCTTATTCCTTATAATATATCAAGAGAGGTAAGTCAGTAAATAGATCAAGGGGGAAGCTGGAGAGGAAAGGAAGAGCTGATCTTTAACACACAAGAAGCTAGAGTTACCTGTTGATTGCAACAGAAAACAAGAAGAGAAACAATTTGAAATATGTCTGGTTCAACTACTACAGAGAGAAAGCCATTTAACTCAATGTATGTCCATTTTCTCCTGTGCTGAACCTGAAAATAGCACTTAACTCATGAAATAGATCTTGGACTGACAATAGTCTGAAATAACTTCTTGGCATAGAATGGTAGCCAAAAATAAATAAAGAGAACTCAGCAGAGTTTGGAATCATCAGGAAGGCTGCTGGGAGCAGGACAGAAAGAAAGTTTGTTACACAAGACTTTGATATGCTTATGTCTTAAGCATGGTGATCCATTGTGGTTTGCATCTCAAGAAGGACACAGTGGAGAAGGCAAAGAGACAATTAAAATGATGGAGGTGATGGAACAGCTGGCTTATGAGAATAAAATGTCAGAAACTCTCTATCTAAAAGTGAGGTGCAAGCAAAGTTATCATTAAGGTGGCATGAAAGAAGAAAGAAGAATCATGATACAAGAGCCTGAAGTAATAAAACTAGGTAGCACTTCAAGAAAATCATAGTAGGTTAATTTAGAACAGAAAAAAGAGCATACTTCTGCTTGCTGATAGGAGCTTCTGGAATCATTTGCCATAGGAGGTTGTGGTTGTAGATGACACAGACACCTGCAGAAAGGAAGTAGATAAATAATTGGACAGCAGATCCATGAAAATACACCGAAAAGAAGAGGCAGGGATGTACCCTTGAGCATACTTATTGCAAGTTAGGGAGGATTTAGGAGTAGGTACAAGAAGTATGGCAGAAAGTCGCCAGGCTTGCATGCTTTCCTTAAATAGCTTCTCTTACAGCCACAGTCTTTATCAGATTCAACTTAGACAACAGTTCAACAAAATCTTCAAGCCCTCTCAAGGAACAGATGGGAGAAAGCTACAGTGAAAAAGGGAGGAATTAGGTGACTTATTTGTGCAAAGAAATGAAAAAGGGCAGGGAGTGTGAGATTCAAAGGATCAAAAATGGAAAAAAAAACAGGGAAGTGTGAGTGGAGGGACACTAACAAACTGTTTCACTGTTTCTGGAAAGCATCCAAGGACACAGCAGACATTGCCTAGTAGACCTCTGCAAGAAAACAAGGGAATGGAAGTGAACACGTTGGCGATTGACTTACTCTCTGTCAAGCCTTCACTGCCCGATGCTGGGAACAGCCAACCTAACCAGGATCAGCAGGATAATGAGGAGGTTACACTACTTGCAAGGCCCTTGGGTGGGGAGGGAGATAATAAGGGGAACAAGGGTGTAACCTTTCAAGGTATATTTAAGAACTGGAGTTGGGAAAGAATGTGCTGTAGCTCACAGTGGATGGGAAGGGGACAAAGAAAAATGGTTCAAGGGAAGAACAGAAAGATTAGGGAGGTGAAGGTAGCATAAGCACAAGAAAAGAGGAGGCACATATTTTTTTAAAAATTAATTTTGTTTGAAATCACTAAGAGAAGGGAAAAAGAAACGTGAAGCAGGGAAGAGTAGAGCAGTGTAGTTAGAAGTGTGGAACTTTTAGCAGGATCCAGTTTTCTACAGAAAAAGCTGATGGGAGGGACTGTTTTGATAACCTAGATAATTACATGGGAGCCTAAAATGCATCCTGATTTCAATATAATCATTCATCTACTCCTCTGATGCTTTTCCTTCAAACACAATAGCTATGGGGCTCAGCTGCTTCAGACTATCTGACACTGAGTTTAATTAAAATCCTCACTAGCACAACATGCATCAAGATATTCAAAACTGTGGAGCATCCAGTCCTGTGCAAATTCCCCTGGATGAGCTAATGGTCTGGAAGTCTCCATACTCAAAGCTCCTTTAAAATATGTGGATGTTCATGGGAGAACATAAGAAAAAATATTAGTGACCAGAAAGTGAAGTTTTCACTGGTTACAGACAGAAAAGAATCTGGTGAGTTTCGCTGAGATGTGTAACTGTTTCTCCCTTCACGATTTGAGTTGCCTCCTTTTAATATAACAACTGTCAGTGCCTTGACTTTAATCTGACACTTGAGTGGTAACATCAACTCTTCAGCTTTCCCAAAAGTTCTGAGAAAGGTGATGAATAAAATGATGAATATGTTGTCTAGCAGTTCTTAGCCTTCTTTCACTGCAGCCAGTTTTATATGCAGAAATGGTGCAGCCTGTGGGTTTCACTTCAAGTCTTGCTGATAGTAACTCTTTACTTGGTATTGTTCAGAGTATGTTGACATGGGCCATTGCTGGCACAGGCAGTGATGCATTCCTGAATATCTCTCCACTTTCTCATCAAGAAGCTTCAAGATATCAGAGTGGACAATTTCCTCCATTGCAAAATTCTGTACATGTACAACTGCTAATGTTATGGACATGTATGCTGGTGAAAAAGACAGATGTGGATAGGACCTATAATTTAGCCAGTGGCAAACTAACAAAAACCAAATAGATTTTCTGAGTGAAAAGAGAGAGAAAAAAACCTTTGGAAATCATTAAAATCTAATTAAATTAGATTTAAAGAGAAATCATGGAAATAAAATCACTTAGGTAGAGTAGCTGAACAGATAAATGGAAATGAATAGTGTGGGACACAATTTCTTAAACCACCCTGTAGGTTACAAAACATTTACTTAGAATGTAAGGTGATTTAACTTAATCTGACATTACAGTTTCAGAGATGAATAAGTATAGAATTGGGTTAAAGTATATGAGAACACATCTAGCCTATGTAGTTTTACAACAATTTAATTAATTTAGACCAAGATATATGAGCGTATGTGTTGACCAGTGGTCTAAATGTAGATGTGATTCACAGTATAACTCTGTGTGGTAAGGGAATGAGCTTGGCTAATATCTATGAAAAACAGTTTAATTCAAGTTCTCAGCAGCAGTAGTAAATGCAACAGAAGTTTGCTTTTATTTATAAATGATTACAGGCAGAAAGAAAGGAAGGTGCTGTAATAAATGAATTGAAGCTGTAATAGATACTGGCAGCTTGGAATAAAAGCTAGAAAGGTGGCTATGTGCAGTAACTAAGCTATGATTTCACGTTCTGTAGATTTTATGTCAGTGATTGTGTGACTTCTGATACCTGTAAAATCTATCCTTACTGTATCTCCATTGATGTTAATCTAGCTATTTTCTTTATGCTGATTGACTTACATTAGCTATTAGGACAAAAATGAAGCTGCTAGGTGAAAGAAGAGAACTAGAAATTCTTCAGGAAGGAGTTGGGTTTCCAGTACTGTTCTTCCTTATTAGAAATGTATGCATGCCTGGAGGGCCACAGGAACGGATGGGAGAATGCCATGGTGAGGTATAGTGTTGAGAAGAGAGCACAAAATCTTTTTTGAGTTCCTTAGCTTTTTCTACTGTTCTTAAAAAAATGGGAAGAAAAGCAGTAAAATACTTGTGTTTTATCATTTATACACATACACACATATATATAGGCATTATATGCACACTACAGTATAAATAAGATATGGTATATATAAATTAATAAGAAGCAATGAAATTGCATTTGAGGTTTGATGAAGCTTTCATTTCATCCAAAATCTAATTAAAGTTAAAATTAATTTCAAAATAATTTATCATATAATAAAGTGTCTGACAAAATTTTCAAGTGTTCAAATATTTCAGTTGTTCTTGAAATAATTTAATAAATCTGACATAAATTCATGAACCTTTTTGGAAACTTCATCTGAAATTTTCTGGTGTTTTGTTTATGTGATTGTCTATGGAGGACAGAAAAGAGCAAGGCTGAGGCGAAGAGAAGAGATTCTGTATGAAAAAACTTCCTCATTTCTAGTATTGACTGCTAATGAGACTGCTCATCCATAAGCATGGAAGAAGATAAAATTGTGTTTTGCTTTGTTCTGATAGTGTTGAACATGAATTTTGTAATGTCTATCAAATGTATTTACTGATTTTTATGGTTGTGATTTGTCTATCAAAAGTTCATGATTTCCTTAAGCATATCAATAATTTCTAAGCAGATAGTTAAAAGAGAAATGAAGAAACAAACAAATTCCAGATCTTTATTTTTTTTCAGTTTGCAATGTGGCAGTTGAATCGCATTTCTCAACTTCCAAGTATGCTGTGAGGTAAAGTGATATGGTTTCCTTAATGCGATTTGATGGACCTTAATAGAAAAACTCAGAAAGCCTATCTGATAATTCAGTATTGGAATATTTCAAGTCATAAGCTGAAAATTTGTGTTTTTCTTGGTAAAACTGCTAATCAAATCCAAGAAAGTGAATAGTCATAAAAGACATGACTGAAAGTAATTCATTGCCATAGTTGAGAGAACAACTTAAAGAAATCATTTATAAGTTTATTTATCTAGTTCAGTTAACAATTGATTTAATTAAAGTTTATTACAAAAGCTGTTTTCTACACAGCTTTTATGTAATGTAAAATATTCTCTCCTACAAAGAAAAGTGGCTTGTGTTATGAATTATGTCTCTAGCTTTCTGTAGGCATCAAATCATTATCTACAAAATAGTCCTCTCCATTTGTACATGTCAGAAACCTGTGCATGAAAAATCAATCATGATTCCTATCACACTGCCCTGAATCATATCTTTATTAGATTACTTCAGAACTGTATGAGTCATAGTGCAAGACAATCACTGCAGGGTGGGAGAGCTGCACCTCATGACACTGACTGGACATTCTGTTTAGAGCTGTTTCACTTCTGCTTTCTCTAGTGGTTGGTATTGACTACTTCAGGTGCTGTACACTTCTAGACAGAGTAGTGAACCTACTGAACAAATTTCAGTTTGGTAAAACACTCTCTTTGGTTCTCTTTTTACATATTGTATAACCTCATAAAGAGATAATTGCCCACTGGCATTAGTTTCTTGATTTCTCTTTTGAGAGACTTCTAAAAGTATCTATGAGTTTTGTATTTCACAATTTCTTAAGCTTGTATTTTAATACTTAAAACCTGTGAGCTGTAGAAAAGCTATTAGAGGATCAAATTATGAGACAACTCACAAACTGAGTTATGCTGCAAATAAAAACCCGGCTGTAAGGAATTGTAGCCATTGAATTAGTTGGAGATAAATTTTCAACTACATTACACAAAATCAGTGCAAATTTTTAGAAATGTTTGGATAAGTGGAATTAAGCCTTCACCTAAAAGGTATTCACCTTATTATATATTCTTTATGTAGTACTTTTTAAAAACAAATAAAAAACAGTGGTATTCATAGGAGCAGAAGTTAAATGTTCTGAGTGTCTACCACTAAAGCATCGACAATTGGAAAGTCCAATATTTAGAGCATGCTATCCCTTTAAGTTATAAAACAACTAATAGGTGTATTTTAATTTTTGTTTTTTTAAAGATTACTGGCCTTGTTCCCAGATTTCACTATGGTAAGAGAGCTACTGATCTTTCACAGTCATCAAATACATGTCATAAAATATTTCTGTCAGTGCTGTAGACTTTTCATGTCCTTATTGTATAAAAAGAGGATGTCTGATGTATTTAACTTAAAGCCTTGTTCGCATAACATGAATTTACAAGCCTTCTATTTACATCTATTTTGTCTCACCCTTTATAACTGTTTTTTTTTAATAATTCTTGTTGAGGAAGGGATTTTTAGGGCTTGAGATGCTGTCTTTAGTTAAACCAGAGCTTGCTTTAGATAAATAGGATTTACTTTTCCTTTCAAACTTAATTACTTTTCTGAATCATGATCAATTTCCCACCTTGCTTGCTTGAGGGGAGTGACACCATAGGAGACCCTTACGCATTTGTTTTGTAATAAGCCTTTATTCATACACTTCAGGCTATACAACCAGCTCCTCCACACCAGAGTGGGGGCCTGTGCACGCGCCTGCAACACCAGAGGCCTGCAGACTAGAATGCTGATGACAGGGAGCTGAAGTGCTGAGGAATGAATCTGTGTTCGAGGAAAGCAATAATCTGGCTTTGAGTGTCCACAGCACTTATTATATAAAACTAAGATACCTTTGGATGGCTTTTTTTTTTTCTAATGCAGATTTCCTACATAATATCCTACTGTAAAGAGTTTCATTCTAGTGTTCTCTTTTTCACTTATTTTTAAAATTTTGTGGAACAGGAAAGCAATTGTTTTTCTTCTAAAAAAAAGACATACTAATTTGAGATTCTAATAGTTAAAACATTTTTTGTTGGAACAATCAGTTTCCTATCTCAACTTCTGGCTTGTCATATTAGTCTGGTTTAAAATAAAGTAAATATTAAAGCATAAATTTAGTTCCTAGGGCATAAAAGTTTATGGAAAGCTTCAAATATTATCTATAGTTTTTCTGTGACAGTAATATTTCACATGGTAAAGGAACTAGTTATATTTATATTAACAGAAAAGTTCTTTTATTCCAGGAGAACCATGAAGACTCCAGTGGTCAGGGTGGGGGTGAAGCATTAAAGATATTGTAATCCCACTGGAAAACAATTTAGTTTGCACATTACTGCTTCTTAAAAGTCAGCTTCTTGTCAATTTTACTTGGTATCCAGAGTGATTTTCATGGTTGGACTTCTTTAAATGGACCATAACATAACCATTTAGTAGAAGGAACAGTCATTGCATTTTCATTTAAGTGTCAGCTAAAAAAAATGGATAAAACAGAGAGGCTCATTTTCAAAAGACTCTTCTTGAACATAGGCCTTTATCCAAACATAGTACCTTTTAGACATCTTGATTTAAATGTTCAACTAAAAGTAAAAATTTGTAAGTAGAGAGGGTAAATTATGCTTCAGTGCCTCTTGCAACCCTATTTTGAAACTACTTTCTGTAATTTTGGTTGCTTCTCTGTACAGTAAGACAGTAGGAGAATATTTTGTGTTTGTTTTATTACAAAGCAGTTATTACAAAAGTATTCAGGAAAGGACTTCAGAAAATCTAGAGGTTAAAAGAGATAATTTATTAATTACAAGGTTTTTATTTTTCTTCCTACTGAGCCATTTACACTTATCAAATGTTTTAAAGTTGAATTTTTTATCCATTCAACAATGAGTCTTCTATCACTTCCCCTTGAGTAACAGAGTGCACTGTGACAGTAAGCTTTTCCTGTTGACTTGATCTAAATTTAAATTACTGTGTGTCTCAAACCATTGGATGTGCTGTCCCAAAAGGTCTGACATTTCAGTCTAGGAATAGGGTGGCACATCTGAGAAACTGGATGAGCTGTTTTGTTCTCCAGAGATGGGTGAAGGTTGCACAGCAGCTTCACTAATTCTCCCTTGAAAAGTATGCCAACTCCAAAGGAGATTTCTGCAGGAGGATTATACAGAAATAGACATTACAGATCAAACTGACTTACTGATACAGCTTGTTTTGTCCATTTATTTCCAATGCCTGTTAATCTTCACATAATTTTTAGGATTAGATAGGTCCATAGCAGTATCTTTTTGTAACTGAAATACAGTAACTCCTCCCCATTTTCCAACACCAGATCTGCACGTGTTTATGACTGGTCTTACAGTTTTTAACCTATTGCTACTCTATTTTTGTTACAGTGGTGTAAGTGAGATCTGGTCTCTGTTGAGACTGCTGTTGCTCTAAAGCAAAGGAAAATCCTGGTCTTTGTCTAAAAAGCAAATGGATCATAGTCCAACAGACATGTATAAATTATTGCTCATTTGGATTATAAATTGTTATTTTCACACACATGTAAATCCTGGTAAATATACTCATGTTTTGGTTAAGAGCAACTAGTCCTTATTTAATTTAAGATACACTTAACTCTTTGTCTTGAAACAAATTAGTATAAAACAGACTCAGGTATTTTTTCATGGAGGAGGCTCTTAAAACGTTTTCTGGGATATAACTACTTTGACATTTGCATTTGATGAATTTATGCGACTTTACAGGTTGTGTGCAACTATTCCTTTCTGTGGCCTGATTCAAAAAGGTTTTCATGAAGCTAATACTTATAGAGAGTGTTTTTTAAATTTGATAATGAAATAATTGTGGAAATTGTGGAAATGTTCATGATGACAGCAGGAAAATGAACCACAGCCTGAATAAAAGAATAAAATAGATTCTTGTGATATGGGTGTAGCCCAGAAACTTGTCTTGCATGGTTTCACCTTTGTTTCTGCCTGTGATAATGGCCTCTTTTAATTTTTTATGCAAATCCTTGTGATTTCTATTAAGGTTAGTTAGGTAGACTATAAAATCATACTGGCAATAAATGCCAGGAAGTAATGGCTGTCGTTGCTATTGGACATCCATCAACGACATTTAACTCCAGTTCCCACCCAGAAAAGGAGAAAAAAAAAAGAAAAACAAAGAAAACAAAAGTAAGAAAAAAAATGTTTTTCTGACATTTCAAAGAAAATATATAGTTTGTCAGGAAGTTGTTAATTCCTGAGCTCTCAGAGCTCTTGCTTTCTATTTCTGTCATTTAAATTACTCTCTTGGAACAATGGATTTTGCAATATTTTGAAAAGAAGCTCATGGAACTTGTATGAATGAAATTCCCTGACCCAGTGCCTCAAGCTACCTGTGGCAGGAAGACTTATATAATGAGAATTTCAAGCAAATTTCTAAATCTGTAATCCTAAATTTGATACCTTGTAATATCATCAATATACAGAGATATCAGAAACAACTTAAAAATAAACCAAACTCCCTAGTATTTCCATTAAGCAACAATTTCTTCTTTGTTTTTGTTTGCAGAGCAGATGTTTTTATTTGCCACTGGTGATTTCACTTTCCCTTCTGTGACTTAGCAGGGCAAAGTAGAAAAGCAAGAGGAAAGAAATAATTTTATTTATGCAACCTCATCAATGCAGTGTGGGAATTCATCAAATTCCCATTTCCTCTTGTATGGATATTGTCTGCTTAACATTACTGTTCACATTATAATTACATAAAGATCCTTTTATAATTTTGTCTCAAATAGGGGATCACCTTTCTGTGTGCTATGTAACAGGAGGCTAAAGTGTGATCCTCAGTGAGAGTTTTGTCTCTGGGCTCTGTCAGTGGATCTGAGATTCTATGCAACAAATTTATTTAGTGAGAAGGACAGAAAAAAATGTGGCGATCATTATTTTTGCAAAGATATTAAAAGAGCTGGCAAACTGAACCATCATGTATTAGGAAGCTGCATGTACTTTATAATTTGAGACTTGACATTTTTGGCAAATGTGTCTTTTATTAAATGCTATAATATAATGGAGGAAATATTGTGAAATAGTATTTTCTTTATTGAGTGTTTACGATGCATTTACTTCTTTAATATAGTATGACTGTAAATAACTGATTTTTCTTGTATGCTTGTTAGCACACACCTAAATTCTCAAGTATAGTACTACAAAAGTCCATAGATTTCCCCTTGTCAGCATTTCTGTCACTCAGCATATTTGACACATGGCCTTCTAACTTCTCCATTTACAGCTTTTTCAGTTGTGAGTCAAATTGTACAATACTTCATGCAACTACAACAGTAGTTAAACAATATGCCTAATGCCTTTTTCTCAGCAAGACCTGAACTTTTTATTTCTGAATAATGAGGAAGACAAATACATACTTTTACAGATTATCTATAGAGGTAGAGGTTTATATAAAAATAGGACAAGCCTGCACCTCTCTTTAGTAGCAAAGAAGAAAATAATTTTGAAATTCCATTTCACAAGTCTCTATAGAAAATTTTCAGTGCTAACATTTTTTCTGTGAAATCTCTCATAATATACCTCTTATTTTTCAGTATTTCTGTTTCTCAGTGTTAAAAGTTATATCCAGATTCTGATGTATTTGTGCTTAAAAGCTCATGGTTATGTTTAGGAACTGGATGTGGGGATGTGGGGGGAAAAAACTCCAAAAACACTAAGAACACCACAGCTGGAGTTCATCCAGGTAACTCACATGTTCAAAAGTTCTTCAATGTTTAAATCTCAGCTAATCATCAGAGTTAATGGAAAGGAACAGGAACCTTTTCAGCTGAACCATTTGTTCAATTTTTATACCTATTTTAGGATGAGATTAATAATTTTCCTGAAGTTCACACATTTCTGCACACTGAACACAAAGTCTGTGTCAGACGGCTAATGCTAAGACATCTAACTTTTGGACAACTGAAAATTAGGCATGGTGAACTGCATCTATAATTGGTTAGAGTGGGAATTGTTTGGAACTTAGGAGCCAAAATGCGTTCAATTTTCAGTCTCCCTATAGGTCACTGTGGGAAAGAAAGGCAAAATCTGTCCTTTCAGGAAATTGATCAGACAGCCAAAAAATGTTAAATTTAGTCTTCACAGAGATGACAAAAAGGAAACATGAAGGACTGAGACACTGACTTCTCTGAGCTGTTTAAATTGACTTCAGTTGAGAGTAGCTTGCAATTACTGTTTTACACTAGCAGAATTCTGCATGAGAGAAATTGTCCATCCCTAGTCATATGCTCCATAAAACAGGAAAAGATATTTGAAGGTGTACTAGAAAGTATAATCTCCAACACAGTGGAGGCACTTTGTACTTTTCTACTCAGCACTTGAACCCAACAATTGGTCAGATTTGTGTGTGTGTGTGCATACATATATATGTATACCTATACATACTGTACATATATATATATATATATATATACACAAATGGTAAAGTCTCTGGTATTTTAGACCATACTCCAAGACTAATATGTTACTTTACACCGGGTAAAATTACTGATGGCATAACTTGTCCATTATACTGAAGATAAAGTTTGCTGTTTATGTACAAAGTGCTAGTCTTGCTGAAACAATAGCACACCATTGAAAATAAACAAACATACCTGTATGATGTTCAGGAGCCAAGTTAGTAATTTTGCAAAATGCTGCAGACTGTTGTTGCATGTGAAGAAGCATATCAGTACCCACAGATACCTCTAACACAGTGTTAAGTGGGCTTTGACACTCTGTAGTGAGGTTGAAATATTTAAAAAGAAAAGTTTTAATTAACTTGCCAAATGACACTTCAGTCTAAGCCCAAAGTAAAACTGTTAGTGTGTCAGTTATGGAAAATTACAAATTGCTTTTTTTTCTTGCCCGATATTACCATTCAAATACTTTCTATAATTAGTCTTCAGCTTGAAAGAAAACCCCTCCATTTTTCATCTTCATGAGAAATTTTGAGATTAGCACTTACTCTGGCTGCCAAAATAGAACAGCCTAAATTGACCTTTGGGAAATAGCAACATGAAATTTGTAAATTTAAACTCTTGAGTGTGAAAAAGCAAAGGCTTATGGAAAACATCTGAGAATAGAGGAAAACCCTGGTCCCTGACCATGGGCAGGAAGGACAAGGCACGGTCCCTTCTGGAGGCCAGAGCTGCAGCGTGGGCAAGGCACAAGCAAACACTATGTGGGAATTGTCCTACTATAATAAAGTAAGATGCTAAATGTCTTCTGTTTCTGTGCCTGTCCATGTAAACCACTAGTTATGCTACAGAGCAAAACAATGACATAATCCACATCAGTCCTGACTTTCAGTTGTTTTTTTTTTGGTGTCTATGGTATGGCCTAAGCCCCTCCATGCTGTGTGGCATGCAGTTGTCAGTTTAAGAAAGAAGGACAGGCAACAGACGTATAGGTTGTCAGTAACAAAATATTGTGTGGAGACGATACAGCTGCTTCTAGTTTAGTATCCGCCAGCTGAAAGTGTCTGTATCACCCACAAAAAGCAGTAGAGAGAAAGGTTATCTCTG
>NW_010171052.1:0-1629 GCF_000695765.1 Mesitornis unicolor | reverse complement strand
ACTCTTTCTAGTTAATAATTTGTAAATTTAGACACACACTATAAAACTGAAAAACCTCCTTTACTTATTGCCCCAAACAAACTATTTATTCTATTTCAATCTATTCCAGCAGTCTAACTACTTGATTTCATCTTTTATAACTAAACTTAGCTGACTGACCCAAGAAATCAAAGAGATGCCTAAGGTACTCATCTGAAATATATATTTTGTCTAATCTAATTCTAATTCTATTTTCCACCCTTATGTCCTTCTCTTAAAGGGACTTATAGTGCTTCAGATCTAGGATCTTCCCCTCAGTAACTGATATATTTTAAAGGACATCTGTTGTTCTCTTGATCCTAACTGCTGCTAGTGGCTGCTAGCCAAACAGACATCAAAACCAGTAATTTATCATTACCTTGTTCTGTTCTCTGAATGCCGAAGAAGTCCTGCTCAAAGGCATGTATTTGGAAGATGTGAACCAAATCATAAATGGAGCATTTCACATTACAGAATATTTTACAACTGCTACATTTTCAGATAATTCTGCTATCTAGGATTAGGTAGGGCTGGGTCAGTAACGGTCTTATACTCCTAAAATCTGCAAACACCTATCTTCAGGTGAGGACTGCAGAAAAGTCTGTTAGATTTTCCAGCTGTATAGGAAGAGTCAGGTGCCTTAGGGTGAAATGTAAGGAGTTGCAATGCTGATTTCAGACCTAGCCTAGATAAAGCTCAGTAATGCAGAGCCCCTGTTTGAAATCCCACCCAAAGCTGCAACCTTGGTACTACATTCAGAGATTATGGGCAATGTTGCTATCAAGTAATTGTTCAGATGCTACAGCAATCTTCTAGGATGCAGAAGACGTTTTATAAGGCCTATGTCACCATGAAGAGCACAAACCAATCTGCCCCATAGTACGGGAAAGTAGTACATCTCTGAGGTGTCAGTCTGACTTGGAAAAGAGAGTGCTCTCCCTATTGCAGTTGGATGTCTCTCTTCTTGAATGATTATGGGCCACTGGAGGAAAGATAGGTAGAGGTAAGGTGATGCTAGAGGCACAAAAGCTTGAGTGCCTTCCTCCCCTCCCATCCACTACAGCTGTGACTTGTGCTCAGCCTTATCCTAGTGTGACCTTCCTGTAGCTGGGAGTCCTGTGCACATGCTTGTTACATGTTTGGTGGCTGTAGAAGTTAAATATTCTCCTTTACCTGTGAAATCCAGCATTTTAAAATGAAATTATAACTGCAGGTTTGAGTGGGCTGGCTGACCCCACCCTTCACTGGGTGGGGATACCTCCTGACAGCTCAGGCAGCAGAACTTGCATGTCCTGGCCCCAAAGCTTGGGTATCTCTCTGACTGTCTCTCTGAGGAACACTGTCCTGTCAAGTGTCAAGGCCATTCTGGAATTGGATATGTGTTTCAGCTGTGGAGAACACTTGAAAGAGAAAATAGGCACCTCTGAGCAGGGATAATTCTGAGATAAGAGAAGAGGTCTTATCACATTAGTGCAACTTCAGACTTGGCTTTAAGACTCTCCATTAGCTGGTTAAATATCTTTATTAGCCAACTTCTTTGATTTGAAGTGTGCAATCAATTAAAAACCATTTTAAACAAATGTTGCTCCCTCCCCCTCCCCCTCCCCCTCC
>NW_010171051.1:21306-24645 GCF_000695765.1 Mesitornis unicolor | reverse complement strand
ACACCGTAACAGAGGGACGAAAAGGTGACCATGGACAGGGACAAATGTTGCCTGACCAGCCTGATTACCTCCTGTCATGAAATGACAGGCATCTACCTCAGTCTGAAGTCTGTGAACAGTTCCGATTGACTTTCCTAGTGCATCAGTAGTGAGGCCAATACCGTTTAATATGCGTCATCATATCATCAGTCAAACTTTTGATGTGATTTCAGATTTTTACAGTTTAGGAAACTTGTCCCCAAGTTCTTGCCCCTCACTCAGCATGGAAAAGTAAATGACTTAGTCAGAGAATTAAAGTGAGCAACTCACCAGTTAACAGGAAGAATTATTTTATGTGGAGAAGTCAAGGTTTCATTCTTCCATTTTATGCTCAGCTTGTCCTTTTTAACCAAGGAAAAAGTGTTCCTTGACAACTGGTATTGTCATACCGTGCACTTAAGGACTTCAAAGGGAATAATTTTAATTCCAAACTTAGTGCCAACCAATGTTTCCAATAATTAAACTCTGTGATCTCTTCTGAATCCATTTATTTAAATAAATGACTTGGGGATAATGACATCAATTTGGATTGAAATGGAATGATTTGGATTAGGCAAGTCACTCAGAGGTTGTTCCAGCCTAAGTAATCCCAGGATTTGATTGGTTTTTATTAAGGCTGAAGCCACACAGACTTTGGTCAAATTCATAAAATTTGGGGAGAAAAAGTGAAGTTAGCCATGATAGCCGCCTCTGAAATCTTTCTGCGTGCAAACTGCTCCTGACTGCAGTAGGAATTCTGCACATACTATTTGTCAGCATTATTATTTTATGATTTCTGAGGATTGACTCCCTTGCTAAATAGATCTGAACTTGGGAAGATGTGACTCCTCTAGCACCTGCACTTCTGTCAACCCTCTGTCCTCACTGCACGCCCCCTGCTCATCAGGAGCAACGAGCTTTGTTCATACACTGAAGAGGAAAACCTGGCATTAGGAACCAGTTCTTTAACCTTCAGTCACAGCACTAATTTCATTACTTTCAGTGGAATTATTTGCAAGGCTACAGAGTTGACAGCGGTGGTTAGGTCTGCAAGTTAAGGCTCCAAGTTTTACACAGAGGTGTCTGTGACACTGTCCAAAACCTCTGCTTATTGTAGCTTCGCATTTTCTGTAGGAGCTTTGGAAAAAAGAAAACAAACTGAAGGGATTCTAAAAGACTCATGTAATACGTCCCTTCTGCAAACATATGTGAGACTCATCTGTCATTGCCCTGCAGCAGAACTACTAGATGTTAACATTTCTGTGGTGTCGGCTTCTACATCTGGACTGAAGCAGGTTTTCGTGTGACAGTAATTATAATGCTTGTTCTAGGTCTTTTTTCTCTTCTTCTTCTTGGAATTGCATGCACCCACTTGGAAACCTCTCAATCCACAGCAAGACTAGACCTGTTTTTTCCACATGAATGAGTAATTAATTTTGAACAGCAATCCAAAGAAGTATTGAACTGCCTACCAGCAAAGTCAGCTTGCTGCAAACAAAATTCTCCCTCCCCTTAAAAAAAATAATTTTCATGACGGAGAAATTCTTTATGATGTGAAACACCTATTGTGGAACAGTGGAAACTTTAATTAAATCAGTCTTACGGGCAAGCAGGTCTGGTTTTCCTGGTTTTTTCGCAGTATTTTACTACTGCAACTTTAGCACTAGTCACAGAAATATGTCTCTGCTGAGCTTGCCAGAACGTAAGGGAGAAACCCAAATGTAAAGAAAGACTTTGTGGCATCTATTCCTGAAATCAGAGTGTCACTGCAAGTTTTGTTGTAGCCCAGGCCACTGGGAGAGCTCCAGATCCGCCACAGGTGACCAGGCAGTGATGTGCCTATTCACCCGTGCATTTTACTTGCTTGTATCCTTACAGGTGGATCTCACCATACACAAGTAAGGCTTGAGGAGCCTAGGCTAGAACATTTCTAAAAAGGCCCGACCCAAACCAGCAGGCTTATTTTCTCATGACATTTATTTCCATTTTTCTCTTGTTTCTCCTTGCTGGCCCTTCCCACAGGCTCTTTGGGTATTGTCCTCAGCTGGCACTAGTGGCAACCTTGCTACAGACTTCATAGGGTGATCCTCTATGGATCTAACGATGGGCCAGTTGTGATCTCACACTGTTTTCACTTTTATTTTACACAACTGTCTTTAGTGGAGGGATTTCTGCTTTCATTTACTAATTACTGCCAGGGTTTTATAGTCTTACTGGTAAAAGTGTCCAGGCCACATAAGCTAGAGAAAATACAAAACATTTTGTTTTATAGAACATTTCTTTTTAAAAAATGTGGTTTAAGTCAGAGTCACATGCAAGGTTCTCTGGGAGAACCTTCCTAGCTTTTCACAACAGACCCTGTTTCTCCTTAAGAAATGTGTTCTTTTGACCAAGGTGCAAATGGACTGTTTCTCTTCCATAGTAAATATACACTTCTATTCAAATAATGCAAAAGTCTCACGTACCTGCAGACAGCTGTTTTCTGACATTCCCTCCCCCATGCACTGTCTCACATTGTGCAATGGTTCTTTACTTCCTGATGTTCTTCAGTCCTGGGGGTAACAAATTTGTTTTGAAGTATCTGTAGGCACTTTGGCCATCTTCCTGTCTGTCTTTCCAAAGGCATGCACAAGGTTAGTAATCCTATTCCCCAGAACTGCCCAGCTTTGTAGAGAGATCTGCAGGGGCCACACCTGCTCAGTTCACTTTCCTTACTGACAGAGCCTGCAGCTGTGTTTTGCTTTTCTCAAAACCCTTCTCAGTATTTTTCATGGCCAGTACACTGATGGCACACAAATGAGAGACAAACTTAAAAATAAACAAAACACAAAACCAAAACGAACAAAAAAAACCCCCAGAGAAATAACAAAATAATTTTCATCTTAAGAAGCAAAGCACCTGGCATACTCAAAGGGAATACTGAGAAAATGATGGAAAATCAGAACCTGGACTCATGTTTCCTTGTGGGGTTGGGAGTGACTGAAGGATAAAGCCACCTGCTTGTCATCAGCATCCAGAAAAGTCCAGTGGTTCTGTTCACATGAAGTCTTCTTTTTGGGGTAAGTTCCTCTTTTTTGTGCCAGTGCGTGTTCTACTGGCAACGTTTTGGGTTGCATCTTGTCAGTGTCGGCATGACATAAATCATTAGGACCACTGCAGTGGTGAAATGTGCAGTTACACCTTGTATGTCAGAAGTGGTTCCTTTGTCATGAAGCTGCGTTCTCTCCATGTCAAATATTGCATTGTTTAGTTCGGAAATGCACACTTCAGAGCATGCGTTGTGCAACATCTCCCCAGTAAAACATCTTTCTTTAACGTCAT
>NW_010171051.1:3813-21275 GCF_000695765.1 Mesitornis unicolor | reverse complement strand
TGAAGGAAGGGAGAGCTTAGGAGTCGTGTGCAGATCTGGATGCCAAGGTGAACTGTTGTATTGCACAAGAGTTTGCTTGCTTGAATGATTAATAAGAGGCGTTTTGTGAAAGAAATTAAATTCTTTATTCTCCAGAAAAGACGCGGTTAGCACTGGTGTGGCCTAGTGACTCTTTTGTCCTTCATTTTGCAGAGCGTGCGTTTCGGGACCTTGGCTGATGAGGAGCCCCAGTTGAAGTTGTCTCTTGATGCTGACTGGGTAGGAGCCTTCCCAGGAAAGGACCTGCTTTTGGTTTGTGCGGAGTGAAAGCACAGGAAGGCAGCATTTTCTGTGGTCAGTGCTTGTGGAACACGAGCTGTACGGGCTCTGACAGGGCTGGGCATCACCTGTGGCAAACACCAGGCTTGCTCCGTGCGGCCCCAGTTTCACACTTGTATTCACTGCTCCAGTGGGGGAGCGGACCCCAAACTGCCCAGTGAGCAGAAAGCCAGCACAGCCAAGGGGAGGCTTCTGTTGTGCTGAAAACATCACCACCTCACAAGTACAAATCCCCATTCTCTTGAGCGCTGGGAGTCACAGAATCACAGAATGTCAGGAGTTGGAAGGGACCTTTGGAAAGCACATCCAGTCCAACCTCTGCCACAGCAGAATGTCCAGGCGGGTTTTGAATGTCTCCAGAGCAGGAGACTCCACAACCTCTCTGGGCAGCCTGGGCCATGCTCTGGCACCCTCACACTGAGTTTGTCCTTATGTTCAGGTTGAACCTCCTATGCTCCAGCTTGCTCCCATTGCCCCTTCTCCTGTCGTTGGACATCACAGAGCAGAGCCTGGCTTCTTCCTCCTTACACTTGCCCTTTACAAATTCATAACCATGAATGAGGTCACTCCTCAGTCTCCTCTGCTCCAAGCTAAAAAGACCCAGCTCCCTCAGCTGCTCCTCATCAGGGAGATGCTCCACTCCCTCCATCATCTTTGTGGCTCTGTGCTGGACATCAGTCTGCGCTGAGTCACCTCAGTCTCTGCAGTGACTCGGTTGGGTTACGGCAGGGATGCGTCCAGACTCATTTCACTGTTTACTACGTGGCAATGCAAGTGAGATTCAGTGTGAGATTAGGGCTCCTACCTTTACCTGGCTGCTTGTGAGCCCGGCTTCTGAGAAGCTGTAGGCAGTGGAGCCCAGGGAATGGTTCCACTCAGCTGCAGCTCAAGGAGACGCCTGCTAGGAACATCTAGGCAGGAATATCTGAGGTTGCTTGAAAGATAGAAGATGTTTGTGCTGAAATACAGGGTAAGCTGAGACACTGCATAGGTACAGGTTGTTTTAAATGGTTAAGTTTTAAAAAAAGCTTTATTCCAAACAACGGATTAACCCATCAAAGGTCTAAATCAGATTATTCAATGCTTTCACAAGTTTCTAAATGGGAAATGCATAGGTGAGAAAGCTGCTTGTGCCTGTGGGGAAGTAGCTGCGCTGTGTGCTCCTGATAGGGTGTCCAGGATGTGCAATGAGAGTGGAGGAAAAAAGCAACCCACTGAATCAATGCACTAAGATATATGTTCATAGAGACTAACCACTAACCAGATACAGGGTTACACAACATGTTTAGCCAAGTCTTTATAGATATATACTTATTTACAACTTTGATGATTTTTATCCTCTGTTTTTTGTGGTTTTTTTCAATTCATTTTTGGTTGTTTCAATATATTTCAGTAGGGGTTTTATGAAGACAGCTAAAATGCATTCAAACATTCAATTTCTAGCAAAAGTTGAATTGTGCTTGGATAAATTAGATTCTGCTTTATCAGAGTATTAGGTATTTTGTGACAAATCTACATTTCCCAGCAGCCTGCATTTACTCATTCAGTGTCTGATCAAGAGGAAGTTCCACATTTCATAGGCTGCAAGTGGGGACCACAAAAACTAAATATTAACTTAGATATATGTGCAGGTACATGGACTGAGAGGCCCAAAAAGTGCACAAGAGTCCTCACAGGGGTAAGGAAAGCAACCTTTCAATTAAGCATCTGCACACAGACCTACCTCTCACTGAACTTCAGTGTATAAATCATGATTCAGGCACTCAGAAATAGTTTCCACAAAGCCCAGTGCCACACACTCCTTGAAGAGCAGCGCAAATCTTTAATGAACGGAGGTTACATTTCTACGTTAACAGCACAGCTTGTCTAGTTTTAACCAACCTTTTCTTCTAGCAAGGCCTTGATCATCTTAGCTGTGATGTGCCTGTCTGATTTACCACTGATGCCATCCACCTTCTGTGTGGCTCCTGCTTGACATTTCTTCTGGCTCTTTATGAACAGGCATGGGTCTTCCAAGCACACACAACAGATTAGTCTCTGGAGGATCCACTTTTACGTATACCTTAAGAAGAAAGAACATTATTCTTCTGCAGTTATATGGAAAAGCAGCAATTCTTAAAAAAAGAAGTTGTTGTGTGTTTTCACCAATTACATTTTCTCTGCAAACCAAATTCTGCTCCCAAGTTCAGTTCTGTGAGAAGAATTAAACTAATCCAACAGCTCACTACTGCCAAAACAGAGAGGTCCAAGTCTGGCCATGTGCTTCCACCACGTCTGTGCTGGCTCTGGTCTTGGCCAAACCTCTAAGTCAATTTGGTTGACTTAACCCAATAGAAAACTAATTCAGGAGGAGCCAAAAAAGCGCAAGCTTTTCTGCTGGGTTAGTGAGTGAATCTGCTATGGAAAAGGCTGATGTGCACTATGGGCTCCCTAAGGGCAAGGGCAGGATCATACGGCCAAGGTGAAAGAGGAAAGAAGGAACCCAATAACACAAGCCCTATGTAGTACATGCTTTCATAACAGTTGATTACTCCATAAGGTAGTCTCCGATCAAGGCAACAGGATGATTTCTCTGAACACAAGTTGCAGGGTATTAATCAAACCAATGCCAAATTTATAGAAAAAGATGTTTTTTCTTCTGTTTTGTCTTTGTTTAAGCTCATTCTTGAGAATGTTTGAACAAAATACAAAAGAGTAAAGAAACATTACGGAGCAGTATCTTTACACAGCAAGCCCTGCAGTCTGCACCATGTCTGTATCACCTTTAATTTGCAGTAGAAATTGATGACATAGAGTAATACTTTTTCCAAGAGTAGTTAGTTTATTTAGCAATGTATTCAAGTTACTGTATCTCAAGAGTGTGGTATCAAAGGCACAGGAAACACCTTTTTGCAACCTAGGATTGAGGATCTCCTGAAGCAGATGCCACCACCTCTTTCGAGAACCACACAAACTCTGCCCAGTACCGTTTTATTTCCTTAACCTCTGTATTTTGCACCCAGAAACACCTTCACGTTGGCTTTCCGTTGAAGGAATAAATTACTTGTTGATCCTTTAATGCTACTACACAACGTAAATGCTAAAGGATCAACATCTGAGCAAATGAGTGTGTGGTACCATGGAAAACTGTCACTAGGTGACATCCAGAATTCTTTGTAGGGGAATTTCACCCTGACACATAAACTGATTCCAATGACACCATTCAGTTGCCAAAAATACGTGTCTCATGCTATCAGAAATACCCTCAGGCACCCAAAACATCCACATGAGGCTGGCCTGTATGACAGAACCTGTGCTCTTTTGGCCCAGCATCTGAAGGACAGGGAGTGTCTGATGGTCACAAATAGCACCAGATGCCTGTGATTAAGCATCTGAATTGTACACAAGGTAAAAGACGTTGGAGTTTTTCCTGCCATAACACCACTAGGAATAAAACGCTCCCGGTAGTAGCTCATGCTCCACACTGAAATATGTTTGTGTCAGAGAAAGACACGATTATTTTAACGCATACCTGGAAATCTTTTTCATCTTTGTACAAGCTACAAGTTGGAGCCCATGACTTCTCCCACAGCTCCTCATTGCTGTCTTGAAGCTTCTCATTCTTTTTCTGACAGGGGACTATGGCACTTCTGAGACTTTCACCTCCATCTGTCTTTGCTTTTTAAAGAGAAGAACAATGATGTGTATGCAATTGTTACGCTTTATGAAGATGGGAATTAGCATTTGGTATAAGCATTGCCTGCAATCTTTAATGTGGCTTGGCCAGTGCGATGTAAAGAACGGCTTGGCAGGACTTTTAACTGGCAAGCCAAGCCAAGCCAAATGTTGATTTTGCTCACTGCTTTTCCTGTTTATTTCTGTTCGCAATTTCTGATCAAGATCAAGGACTGAAACTGATTGGAAGTTGGAAGTAATAGGTCTGCGGCATGGGGCAGGGGAAAAAATGAGCTTTTATCAGTTTAATTTAAATCCTATATAGCCCTGAATAGTTAAAAAATAGGAAAGGCAGCAAAACCAAGCCACTACTCTAATTATACCTCCCCTAAAAAGCCCACATTTGCAGTTGACTGATTCTTAAGATGACGGACGATGCTGGACATGGAGAGCCAAGTTCTGTGTTTGCCTGGGACAGTGACGTGACTGCAGCTTATTGGAACAAAGCCTACTCCCCCTGTAACTACTGCAGAGGTGTAGCAGAGGTAATAGGGCTGAAGTGTAAACATCTAGCTAATACAGAAGTCTTAGTCAACATCTGTGCTGGTGCCTGATGGTTCCAGAAAGACCCATCAGTTCTACGGCTGGAACTGAGCAGAACTTTACTTTTACTTTACTTTACTTTTACTTCACTCTTACTTCACTTTAACTTTACAGTTACATAACTTGAATTTAACTTTTTACTTTTACTTTCCTTTAATTTACTTTAACTTTACTTTTACGTTCCTTTTACTTTTACTTTTACTTGTACTTTACTTTTACTTTTTCTTTTATTATTTTACTTTTACTTTTTCTTTACTTTCACTTTACTTTTTATTTTACTTTCACTATTTCACTTTTTCTTTACTTTCACTTTACCCTTTCTTTTACTTTTTCTATTTTACTTTTACTTTTTCTTTACTTTCACTTTATTTTTACTTTACAGTTCAAGTGAAAGCCAGCGCAGAGTTCAATAGTGTCCTCTCACGGATGAGATATAATGAAGTTTTGATGCTATGGATCAGTAAAGAACTGATAAAGCTATGAATTGTATCCTCATACAATATGGCCAATCCTCACACAATATGGCCAATCCTCACAACCACATTCCAGGCTCACTCTAGACGAGCAATTACTTTAACAATCTAAACACTCATTTCCATTTTAAAACTGTATTACAGGTAGATTGTGAGTTTGTCTTCTTAATACAAATGACAGTCTATTATTGCTACAGTGGGAAATTATGTGTTCACCATGTAACACAGGCAGTTTGATAAAAAACTTAAGGAATAAAAGGTATTTACATGTTCAGTGTCTTATCAGTTCTTATAAGCTGCTGCTGTGTGCATTACCTGCATACTCCACGTACTCCATTTCATCCTTAGGAAATTCATCTTGCAAGTCAGCTGCCTGGGTAAGAAACAAACGCCTATGAAAATAAAAAAATAAAGTAAAACTCATGTTAGAGGTCTGAATTTTCTCTCTAAATTGTCCTGTACAATCGTTTGGGGTGGAAGGGCACCTTTTGTTGCTTAACCACAAATGCAGAATAGCGCAATGTGTTAAAAATGCAATGGAGGCAGCCAGATAGCTTAGTGACTAATAAGCTGCTCTTTTTTTATTCTTGGTGCCTAAGTTCAACTATGTCCATGAGACTAAAAGAAAACAAATGTTCTAGTCTCCAGTCAGCCCAAGACTCAAACCACAGCTGGCAGCTCTCACTTAAAAGCAGTCCAAAATTTGGAGAGGAAAAAAGAATGATCATTTCTTAAGACTTGGAGCTTTTTGATGCAATATGGCTGAAATCACTGAGCTGGGACTGGAAAATGAAGATGGATCATTCCCGCTGTCACGTTGTGCTTTTGATAATGTTAGTGTTGACATTTTGCAGCTAAATTAATCTTTCTCTAGGGAACAAGTTAAATAAGTTCAATATAAAATGAACTAATACTGCAGACACCTCTACAGACAGACCTATCCCAAGGCTTCTTCTTTACTCAGTACCAGGTTATTTGTTTCACTTGAGACTGCAAAACTCCATTTATTTGCACATTAATCTTCACATCCTTTAACATTTTGCCAACAGTAAAGGAAAAAATCTATGACTCAGCATTTGGTTTGAGACAATTACAACAGAAAGAAACAATTTCCAAGCCCCAATGGTATCCCCACTACAATAAAGTGATTGTCACTGGGTCTTAGAGATTATTAAAGAACCCAATTTTGGTATTCAGGAGTTTACAATGTCACTGTTATCCTTCAGAGATACAAGTTCCACAGATACGCCGTCAAATCCTGCCTCCCTTCAACCAGGAAGCTACCTTGGTTTTGTTGTGGGAGAGACCAAATAGCTCTAGAGGCAGAGGAAGGCATTATCTTTAAAAACAACAAAAAAAAGGCATTATTTTACCTGGGTACTCTTTGATCCTGAAGTTTGCTATCAACCAGCTGTGTCACTATAATGACATTTTCTTCTTCTAGGAGCTGAATAGATGCTTTCAAATCACTTACTTTCTTTCGGTACCTCATAACCTTTTGTCAATTAAAAAAAAAGGGTATTCTTAGAAGGATTATACCCATTTTTGAAAGCTTTCATGGTAACTATCTCGTTCTTTCACACCTTTTTTAGAGCCCTTTACTGGCACAACTCTGTCAATCACAGCCACACATCTGGGCTATGCAACTCTGACAGCAGAACCTTCTCACGTAACCAAAGAGGTCTGGTAGACAGAAGTTCTGGATTTTTATTTTTTTTTGTCACACCAGAGCTTTGAGAGAGAAAACCCTTCTTTGCAGACTTAAATTCAGGGTCTTGCTCAGCAAGTGTTGCTTTTCTAATTCCTGCCTATACATAAAACCTTCTTACTCAGAATTAGTGAAGCTTTCAGTCCAAGTTAGCCACGATGCTGGTTAAATCCCAGGTTCTGTTTTCTTTTGGACTGGTAATCACTCCATATAACTGTAATATAACTTAATATCTTAATAAAACTATGAAGTTATATTAACCAAAGAATACCAGTTATTCAGATCCCACAGTTCCTCACTTTTCCTGAAGTACAAGTTCTTACTCCACCACTGCAGAGTGGAATGCACTATGGGACAGATGATACCTTCGCAGGAATCTTAGCTCTACACAAGTTTAAAAACTACCTAGTGATCTGAATGCATCTGTTCTCACCAGAGCCAAATTAATCCAGCTATAATAATCCAAATTTGCAGTTAAAACCTAGTTGCCATTTCTCCCAGCGATTGAAAGAGGTGAAAATGACAGGACATTAAGCAGTAACAGGATGTGGCCTGGCACGATGAGGTGATGCAGTTTTGCACCATCTTGGTTTGACAAAGTAACTATAAAAAATGTGACCAAAGTCTCCAAATCTGTTCAGACTTGGAGGTAACTAGTTTAGGGCTGTTTTGGTCAGTCATTTTTCAGGTCAGTGGCCAACTTGAAAAAAATAATAAATTTTGAACTAGGAGAAAACTGAAATTTTTAGGGTATCTCTCCAAAAGAAAATACTGGAAGTGTCTGTCAGCTACATATAAACATCAGCCTGAAAGAAAATATTCCATCTGTATAAGAAAAGCAGAGAAAATGAATGGGTGAATTCAGAGGACTGGAGTAAGTTAGTGATAATAGTTTTGTTTTCCAAAATAATTCAAAGCGCTAAATCATAACATAGGAAACTAACTCATAACATAGGAAACCTTAGTGGAAAGAAACTCACATCCCTCAGCTCCTCAGAGAGAGCCCATTGGGACATAAGGGTGAATCTCTCCTGCTGACACTGCCCAATGTGTGTAAAGTTCGTCAGTGTTCAGCGAGACAGGGAGAAGGGAAGGGGGTTCATACTTATTCAGTGATGGTGTGTGTGTAGGTTCTAGCTCCTGTTTGTTTATACAGATTGAAACATTAATTCTGTCCTAATTCATTGCCTCAGAAGCTGTGGTTTGGACACCCTCCCTGGAAGGTTTTAGGCTCAGAGCTCATTAAGGGCAAGAAGAAAAGCTGTATCCCTGCATTCTGGCAAGTATTTTAAATTAGTAAGTAAAACAGAGAAACCTCTGCCAGGTTTGTTGATGCGGCAGAGAAAAATAATAAACTCATTTATCAATTTCCAAAAATGTTTTGCTCAGTTCTAAGTTGCAAGTTTGTAAAGGTGGGGAAGGGTGTTTCCTCCCTCTCATCTCTTGCTTAGATTTGATTGCAACAAAGAATCTGTATTGATTGGAACAAACACAATCAAACTTTCACCATGGAAAAAATTTCCATGTGAAAATTTTCCAAAAGTTTCCTAAATCTGGCTCACAAAAAAGTTTTTTCTTGACAAGAAAAGTTACAACTACCTACTATTTAGCTCTAAATTGCCTACTATTTAGCTCTATATTGCTCTAATTTTTTTTATAAAAGCTATCAAGTTTCAATTGTATAAAATTTTGATTTTCCTCTCTTCAGTGTACTAATCTCCAGGGTTTCTTTATTATCTCCCATTTAAAGCTGTTTCACACCTTTTCTCCAAAAATGTTTCCAACCTCCATATCCATTTTTTTTCAATATGGCAGTGCTAGAACTTAAATGCAGTTCAAAACTATAAGCTTCAGATAGTTACATAGTTGAGCCTTTACACTATATGGTATCCCAGTCTCCACAGGAATAAATACTTAATTGTATGGGATGTTGTAGTCCTTGATCTAACAGCTTGGGCAGGAAAAGGGGTCCTTCATTGGTGAAAGTAGATATTCATCTTTTACCTTTATTCACCACACACACTGCTGGTGTACCACTCAGGATTACAGATTATTTACAGGAAAATTGCTCTCCTTTTCATAGGAAAATCTTCAGAGAGAGAGTATTTCAAACCTGAACTGCAATGATAAACTGTACACAAGTGGTCCTCTTACCTCTTCTCTTAGCCATTCATTCTCTTCAACTTCTCGGCAGCATTTTTTGTCTAAGTATCTTACAGCATTCTGAGAAAACACAATTTAAGATCATCTCATCTGAAAGCTGTGCTGCACGCTATAAAGAAGAACCTTCTGCTTTTTAGCAGGAAATAATTAAGAAACATCCACACACCAGACTGTAGCTTCCCCTGAGGGATTACAAGGGGATTTAGTTCACAAGGCCAACTGTTTCTTATCCATCATCCTGCTTAGTGCAGTTTATGTGTCAAGCAATTTACCAATATTTTATAATTTTCCATATTAAAATAGGACATTTTCCTTTTGCCTAACAAGTTCTGTTATGTTCCCACTACCGCTCAAATCTTCCTGTTTTCAGGAAATCAAACCTTTAGCTATTCAAAAACCCAAGCAAATGAGGCAGCACTGATCAAGTACTGGCAAGTGACTCAAACATGTCCATGCTAATGAGCCAAGGCTAAAATTTAATTATTGATATTGATAACTCGGACAGAAGATACCCCTGTAGATCACCATAAACACAGGCCTTTGGGTTATGTTCTCACATGACTGAAAATTCCAGCACTGAAGTCAGGAAATGTAAATACCCAATGGGCCCAACCAGTGGTTTGTACTGAAGCATGCTTTCCACTTTGTGAGTGTAAAAATTAAGCACCATAAATATTTTGTAAATCATGTTTGCAAATCAGAGCTGGCAGGGATAATAAAAAAAAAATCTGTATATCAATAAGCCTAAATTTTACCTATTTGCACTATTTTAGCATTTTAAAAATTCTGTACTTTACACATTCAAAACAACTTTTTTTTTTCTCAAGTTGATGTATATTTCCACACGGACAATCTCTTAGTGTGTTACTGTTTTTGAAGTCTATGCAAATGTCAAAAATCAAGGTCACAACAAAAGTGACATGATCTTGAACAAGTCACATCAGTTCATGGTGCCCCAGTTTCCCATACTTTGTTTGTAAAATGCCCTCAAATCGTTAGTTTGATATGGAAAAAAAAAGGTACAACAATAACTAATGCCACGTTTAGCAAGAGGATTTACTCTCAATTTATTAGAAAATTTCCAAGTCTTAAATCAAGTTAAAATAATGAGTTAAAATACCTCACGGGCCTGTTCCTTAGAAGACTTCATGTGCTCTTCAACCAGTCTCTTATTTTCTTCTTTCAATGCTTTCAAAGCATTTCTGTAATACTCTTCAACATGAAAAAGAAAAATCAGAAATCATTATCTAACATCAGTTTCTCCCGACAACAAATAGATAATCGGCATTTTATTCTTAAACTGGAACTTAGCAGCCAGCATCACATACATTGATGCTCCACAGAAAAGGATACAAACATCCTTGACTATAGAAATTGTCCTCCTAAACCCAAAGGACAGTAGTGTTAACTCCAAAACTAGAAATCTGGAGTGGGTCACACATTTCTGTTTGAAACTACAACAGCTAATAAATGGAGCAACTCTCTGCTAAAATATTGGTATCTTAACACTAAATTTTGTCTCCATCAACAGCAAAGATCCTGGAGTTATGCGAGAGGTTTTCTTAGAAAAATTATTTTTTAGGTACAGAAACATTGGATCATCTTATGCACCTGGCATTTTTTTTCAGACAGTTATACAGAGCCTAATAAATTTTCTGGCTTATCTAAGCGTTCCAGGGGCTCTAATATGACAACAAGACAAAATGAAGACTATAGCAATTGCCTTAATAACTTTCTTTTGTTGTTACTTGTGGTCATTATTTAGAAAGTGTCTTATGTCTAATTGAATTTGTTTGGCTTCAAGTTCTAGCCACTTGCTGTTTAACTATTTCAGCTGTTTTTGTGCTGTTCTAAATAGCTGCTTGGTATTTTCTCCTTTTGAAGGAATGAATGAGACTGTAGTAATTTTCTTTCAGGGAAGGCACTTCATACTTGTTCCAGAGGCTTGAAATTCAGCCTTGCTCTGCTCTTGTGTTGCAGACAGCCTAATCCTGTTCTGGCTGTATAGGAGTATCTGGTCATGGACCCACTGTGGCGTCAAAGGCAATCAAATATGAAAAGTGCATTAGTTATGCATTAGTTCTTGATTTAACACTGTGGAAGCTGGCCTGCCTTAATCGATCTACTACCTAGACTTGGCAGAGTAAAACGGAAGTACTTACATACCATAATTAATTTATCTTTTTATTCTTCCAGACAGCTAAACAACCTGAGTTGTACCGGGAGAATGAAGAGAAGGAGGAACTCTTCAGACATATTCACTGTTTCTAAGGAGATTATTTTCCCTAACTCTCTCACTACAACTCTGTTTTCCCCAGACCTTACATCAGTGTATGCCTCTCTTTTGCCTCCTCTTCACTGCAGCAATTTTGTTTAGAATGTCATCTCCAGGCCACATGAACTATGCCAGCATCAAGACCTTCAGTGGTACCTACAGAGACAGACACCTCTTCACCTATGCTTGTTCCTTAAGCCCGTTACACATTTGAGAACTGAATTAGCCCAATTTGCTGCAGCATCACACTGGAATCTTGTTAGATTTTTTTTAAAATTTTTTTTTAAGGCTAGAAGACTGTACTCCCCAGCCACTTTATAAGTTCAATTTTAGGAAGCTGAGTAAAATAGTATGGTAACATGCAGTACCAGCAGGATCATTTTGCCGTACATTACTTAGGCAACTGCTATATGTACCTCTGTAATAGACTTTCTATAAATACACTTCTGTTCAACCACAAATTTTTGGCTCTGCACCCTATGACATGCAGGAGGTCAAACTGAATGTTCCTACTGGCTGATTTTGGGATTCTATATAAAAGTCAATTCTCTTTTTCATTTCGTATTTTGACAGCTGTATAGCGAAGTTTTAAATTTATTAAGAACACAGAAAACTCAGAATGAAATATATCAACCCCTCCTGAATACAGAGATGGATATCTGACAAGCTATCTGGCAATATAGAAAACACAGTGCAAATCTTAATCATGAAAAAATATGTCTCAAGAGGCAAAAAGGTAGCTAGCTGGCTCTTAGCCACAGGAGTTGATGCCTGGTAATGGCTGGCACAGAATATACAGAGACCCTTAGAGCAGCGTCACTGCCTGTTACTACCAGCTGCTTGGCTGTGGTCATGCATACTGAGAGGGACATGAAGGAAGAAAACCAGGACACCCTTCTCCTGTTAGAAACATGAGTTATGTAGTAGTAAGATATTTCAATTATTTTAAAATAATGCAGTATTAAAGAAATCTTTGTAAAGCACTCAGAACCAGAATGCATACGCTCTCAAATTAATTCCACTGTTGTGCCAGTATCGAAACAGTTCCCAGTGTTTGAATATGTCCGCACTGGCAATTTTGCAGGGCCTCATATATGAGGCTGTGCAACCAGGAGGCAAAGTTCAGACCGCTGGCTGAACAGCTCCCTCTAGTTCTGCTTTTAAACCAGTGTGCTGAATTCCAAAAATTGTTCCAAAAATGAGCTCATGCTACTTTCCTGTCAAAGGAGTTTTCAACATGTGAAGTGCTTGTAGCACGATGAGAAGCAACAACAGCAGAGTCAACGTTTTCAAGTATGACTGCTAAGGGAGTCCTGTGTGTAGGTGACCTAAATACATGTAGACTTATTTTTAGAAAACTGCTGTCCTTCACAATAATGTTTTTTAAAAAAACAGGTTGCCTGTATTTTACAAGAAATTTGTCAGAAGGCAAGCTTATCAGTTTCCTTAAGTGTTCATAATATCCGTAACTTTATTGATTTCTTTAATAAAGGGACTTTCACAAAGAGAGAGTTCTTCCATTTTACAGGATTATACAGCCCACCTTAGGTGCATTTTCTTTGAAAAGTTGATAGAAATGACTACAACATAACCTCAAAATAATTTTAAAATTTAATTAATTCCTGCAAGTAATGCACAAAAGAGCTTGTAAAACTTGCATAACAGTTGCTGTAAACTGACCTGTAGCCTTGTGAAGGTCATCTTTGACTTCCTTAATGTCTTCTTCCAGATGCGTAATCCTGTCCATCAGTATTTTTCTTCCTACATTTCTGTATTCCAACCAATAATCTCTCTCACTCTGCTTCACTAAAAGTCTTTGCTCAGTTTCCTCAATCTGGGAGTGCAGATCTGTTAAAGTAAGAGCATCAGAAGATAATTTCTTGAAATAATAGTTCATAATTACAACTTCATAAAAGTCATTAATAAAATAATTTTCACTGGGACTGGAGAAAGAAGGGTGATTGTTCTACACTACAACATGATGGCCTCACATAGTGTCAAGGGCCACCATCATCGCTGAAAACAGCTTGATCTCATTCTGCCAAGGAGAGACAACAGCTCTCACTGAAATGCTGTAACTAAAGACACATGTGTCTCCCACTGAGAACTGCAGGGATGACAGCCAGAACTTTCAGCAGTCAAAACTGGTCATTTTTGCTGCCATCAATAATTTCATTTAATGTTCCAGTGCAGCCAGTGCATAAGGCTTTTAGGAGTTTTAACTTAATAGAGAAAAAAAGAAGACTCTGTATTTGCACAGTAATATACAACACTTGGAAGGAACAGATTTACTTATAAGCCCTCCACAGTCTCATACCACACTTGGAGGGCTTATTTTGGGGAGAAAAAGCTTAATGTTTTTTACGCAACAATGAAGTTAAATCTCCATTTAAAATGCAACAACAACAAAAAAATCACTCAATCCCAATTGTGTAAACTGGAAACCCCACTTCCACAACTCTCAACATACCTTTCAGAAGTTGTTCTTTGTCCTTAACATACTGCCATACTGCATTCAGTGCCTCTTCCACATCGTAACTAGTTACAACCTCCTTTGCATCTTGTTCCTTCTCATGTTTTTCTATTTCTCCTAGTATGCGCTTGATGTACACCTGCTGTTTTTCCTTCAGAAGGTCATTCTATGAAATGCCAACAGCAGAAAAGGCACACATTAAAACATTTTCAACGTTTTCAAAGTTACAAACTGAAGTGATGAAGAAAAGTAAAATCTGACCTAGCACCAGGATGCACTGTAAAAACACTCAGCTAAACACCTATTCTTCATATTCAAAAAGGATGGAGCAGAAAGGAGAGTCTGTGAGTCTCAGAAGTTTCTCAGTAACTTCAAGACCATTAGAAGGAAACAAGAGACAAATGATCGCTGTACTTGGTGCAGCACATGAATTGTCCTCCATTGCATGGAAAGAAAGTTCCCTGGAGGTCAATTTGTTAACAAATTTTATTTGTAGGAGTTATTTACTTCAGTTCAACATTTTTCATCACAACTTACCAACTTCATGTAGAAATGTCATCAGACAATCAGGTCACTTGTGTATAACCACAGTAGAGAGCCTTGTCAGAGCTGGAATCACTTATACCTACTGCGATTATATCCCCTTACCTTGACCCATTCAAGTGACACTCGAATTATTTGAAATTACTGATCATGTGTGTTTCCTCCCAAAGGATACCTTGAAAGAGCAAATAACCACACTAGCCAAACTGTAACAATAACTATGCAGTAGAGAAAGTCGCAAACGTTCCTCACTTTTAGAAGGATTAACTCTAAAGCACTCAGAAACATTAAGCAGGAAACAAAGAATGAAACTCAAAAAACTGTCAAAACATGAGTAAATTAAACAAAGCATGCCCTGAAGTACCTTGCACAGTCTGAAATATGAAGGAGTCCTTGAGGGACCATGAGCTAGCAGCAAATTGGGGGAATAACCATAAGGGACTTCAGATGTTTGCAGGGAGAAGAGCCAAATGCTGCTTCCACTGATAGTTAAGGCCACAGATGAAACACAATTCAGGCTTCAAAACTGAAAGGAACATCAAGGAAAGTAAACAGGTGGATAGTTACAAAAGCAGGGCAAGTCTCAGGCATGGGAAAGACAGAGAGACATGGTTTGTTTCGATGTTTCATTGCTATAGGAGTCCAGGCTGCAACATGGTTTAATTACATGCTCCAGTTTACAGATTTTTGAGACATTTGAATTTATTTCATTAGGTGACTATATATATCTCTGCTTTCGAAGTTCACTGCTCTTCAGTCATCAGATGCCATATTAAGGTTCTTTATATACCGTTCATACATACACTTTCACTCGGGTGCAATCAGTATTTATATAACCTTGTTCTAAAAATGATCCAACACAACTCTTAATCCACAAGAGAGTGGGTCTTCATCAAGCAGTGCTAGAAATTGCACCTAGACAATTGTGTGATTTTTTTTCCTTCCTTGTTGACTTTTCATTGTCCCTGCTTATTGCAGGGATGTTGGACTAGATGACCTTTAAAGGTCCCTTCCAGCCCAAATTATTCTATGATTCCAAGTTTTCAAGAATAACTAAACTCTCATAGATGCCTGTGCAATTCCACTATGTCAGAAGTGAATCGAAGACAACCAGCAAACCTCAATACTTGGTTAGCTCTGCTAATATTACTAAAATGAAGTTGATACAGTTTATTCCTCTTTGAGCTGCAAGTGTATTCTTGAATTCCTTGAGGAATATTTGCAGGATTGTTTACAAAGGCAAATCTGAATGTATTTCAGTAATGTTACATACTGAACTGGGGCTCACCGTCCTATGTTTGCTGCAAAGTAAGATTAAATACCGAGGCAGTTACTGAGGATCTCACGTGCATTGGAAAACACCTTTGCTGAACTCACTTTGCCTTACTGCTGTGTCCTGTTCTGCAGTGTTCTACTCCTGCAGCTCCTTTTTTGCGTAATATACTTAGGACAGTTAAGCTTTATGTCACATTTAATTCAGGTAACACTAACTTTTAAGCACATAAAGTGACTCACTAACTCTGCTTTCATTGACTGTAAGAAATTCACTGCAATTACTTGTTATAATAAATGTAGTATTTGGATTACAAGAACAGAACTGAATCTGTGACTTAAAATACAACATACAAAATGTGTTGGGATTCATGGTCACTTACCCTTTCATGACATTCTTTGTTCTTTTTTTCCACTTGTTTCAGAGCCAACAAAAGCTGAGCAATTGCTGCTTCTTTTCTCTCAATGCTGTGGAGAAAGGGTAAAGAAAGTGAAGTTGTTATAAAAACAAGAGATGTGTGTTATTTAAGCTAGATTAAATGTAAATACTACAGATAATTTTTTTTTCATATCATATTGCTTGGCTCATTTGAGTAGATACTACTGTCCTCTTACAACACATAAAGAAACTATTTTGCAAATACATCTGGACCTTCATATGCATTTGGATCTTATACTCCTACTGAGAAACAGACTCTCTGCTTATACTGTTGCTTTGTTACAACTAGAGAGGATTATGCTGGTTTATTCTTTCTGGACGTGGTTTTGCTGGTCTATTGCAAAGGTCTCTTTCATGACAAGGTAATTTGTGCTCTGGAAGTATTTATTACTCACCACTCACTACAGAGGAAGCCTAGGCAACTCACTCAGGCATAGGTCAGATGAATTCCAAACTGGAGAATTAAATGGAATTCAAGTCTTCTGAAAATTTGGTTTGATGAGCTTCATAAACTTCATTTGTACACCAGGAACTTGTCAGCCTTTAAGGCTGCTCAGACTACTTGTCATCCTCTTTGCCAGAGCTGTAAAATAAACATTTTTTTTCTGCTCTTTTCTCTTCTCAGATGAGAAATGCTGGGTTGCAAATGGTGTCTATTTGCAAAATTCTCTGTAATCTTTCTCTTCCCAGAATTCATTCACCATACAGCACAATTGATGCAAGCATTACAGTTATCACAATATCTTTTACAGTTTCAATAGCTATTGTTCCTTTGTTTTTTTTTTGTTTTGGAGGTTTTTTTGCCCCTCCCTATTGTACTAAGTTGTTTTAAAAGAATAACATTTTTTCCAGGCTAAGTTTGGATCACTCTGTCACGTAAATTGCAGGTTACCAGATTTGTATCCTCTGGTGTCAGAGCATTTCAAGGTATTCTTCAGGTTCTCCATTAAGTACAAGGATATTAGTTAGGAAGCCTAGAACACAGATAGAGGGGTATGGTGGTGATGGCTACAGCAAAAATATCTTGCTTGTTGTACAGAAGTGACAAGCTTGACCACATACCATGACGTTCTAATTACCTGCCATTTTAAACCATTTGTGTATTTTGAATACTGGTGCTGCTCTTGACTTCTGCTTCTTTAAGATATTCCATGAAGTGGCAGCCTATACCCATCACTTCGTTAATGTCCAAAATTTATATGAGTAGAATTTGCTATTTTGTCTGCTACCTACTGGAACTTTCAGCTTTAGATTGTTTTTCTATGGTATTTGTCAGATTAAAAAAGCTCTAAAACAGCTAAATTGATGATGCCTTTGATACAATTTTTCTCAACTCTATACACTAGGTTTTAACTAAATTATTTCACCTGGAAACAAAACCCCTTTCCAGTACCATGAGTTATGTCAGTCATTTATAGGATGTCACTAGGGCAAGTAATTAATGGGGTTTTTAGTCCTAGCCAACCCTGAAACAGTAAGCTGCACTGAAAATGCAAAATAACAAACTCGCTACAAACAGCAACCATTCTTCAGCGTACAGA
>NW_010171051.1:0-3782 GCF_000695765.1 Mesitornis unicolor | reverse complement strand
GGAATGGAAGTTAAATAAATACTACATGCTTGATAAACCCTAAAGCGAAATGTGACAGATACTCACTTGTAGGATTATGCTGCTTTGTTCAATCAAGAGGCACAGGGAAGTTATGGATTACAGAGGTGAAGAGAGAGAGGGAGAAAGATAAAGACAGAAAGAAAAATACTTTTCTTCCCTTTCTTATGAAACTAAATATCCTGTGTTAGTGCAGCACACATTTCAGTGGAAGACTCTTCAGAGAAATGAGTAATTTGCTTGGATATTTGAATATGGGTAATAATGATTTTATCAAAAAGAGGTGGGTTTTTTTCTCAGCCTAGTAATACAGTTTGCTTATTTCTTAGTAAAATAGATGGGTTGGTTTGTTGACTTTTTGGATGGTATTTATTTGTGATATAATTCAGCTAAATCTGGTCTGTTTCACTATGGAAACTTCTACTCTGTTCTTTGTTTTAAAATGAAATAGAAAATCCCATATAAACCCTATAAACTCTTATAGGTGTCACTAGAACTATATATGGTTGTTCTTTGGGTTGCTTAGTCTGCTTTTCATTTCTACACTAAGGCACTACTCCTTGCTCCCTAAATGCTGATAATTTACAAATACTGGATGCTGTTGAGGTTTTTCCCTTTCAGTTTCCACCTCTTTGATGAAAGTCACAGAGCTTAATTTTTCTCCTTTCAGTCATCTACTAAAGAGACTGGAGAACAAATAAATTGAACTATTTTGTTACTATTTTGTTAGCATCTGTTAATACTTTAGAGTATGCTGATCAAACTCTTGCAACTAACAGACAAAAATGGTGGTGATTTTTTTTGTTTTGTTTTTAAGAAAACTCTTTTCCATGTTACAACAGCATAAAATTATTTCTGACCTACTTAAATGCTTTCTTATACATATAGTTTAAAAAGTGTGTATTTCCAAAACAGCCAAAACAAGAACACTACACGACTGCTGCAGTCCATCAGCTCAGGCTCTGAATGGGTAAGTTGTCTTTGTTATCTGCTTTATCTACTCACATATCCTACATGAGTGAAAAGTTAAATATACTAAACCTACTAAAATTCTAGTAAGGATTCTGGGAAACTGGATTCAGGCTCTGTAAGTTGCTCTTCTGGTTTCTTTTCTTTCTTCTTTTCCATGGTTTTTGTTGTACTTGTGCTAGATGTTAGGTCTAAAAGGGAAAGAATAAATGATCAATTAATGACTAATGAAATGTCATATGTTCACCAGCCTTTGCCACTGGTGACAAGTTCTTAACAGTTCTGAAATAAACAAAATAAGGTGTTTTGTTGACAACACTAATCCTGCCCAGGGTAGCACTCAGGTCCATGTTTTTGATGCATCCCAAAACATTGTCCTCAGTAAAGCCATGTTTGTGAACAGTGGCCTCTATCTCTAGTTACTTATCACAGCCCTTGCTGTGGGCTGTGTTTTACATTCTTGTAAATCAAACAAACAGTTGTTCCTCTTCCAGTCCTTTGTCTCTGTTTCTTTACCAGGCTTGTTTTATCAAGTTCACTTGCTAATATGTATGTCTCTCCATCTCCTTCTGTTCTCCTTGCACTGTGAATATTTGCCTTTCACTGCAACTCAGTTTTCATTGTCCAAGCTGGAACAAAACCTCTCTCTGAAGGGATGTGTGTGTCAGCAGTATTCTCTAGGTGTGTTGTCACAATTACCAGCCTCAGAATTCAACTGATAATGCATAGTTCTGTGAGGGAACTGGTAGCATATATTATATAAAATAAAAAAAAATACAAGAAAAGGGCTCTTATGAAGATACCTCACTTTTAGCAGTCACATAATCAAATGCCAAAACCAGATTAGGTTGTATAACATAGGAGGTTTTATTACTGTGTGAGTAGAAACATTGTATATAACCTGTTTTCATATTAAATCGCTTTCCTGAATTTAAGTTCTGAATTCTCACAATTATCGCTCTAATAGCTATAATTGGCACCAACTTGTTCTGTGACTAAATACAGCAGGCTGGGGACTTTTCCTATTAAAACAAGCACAAGGAAACAGAAAGAAAAATAAACAAAACCAAAACCAGTAGAAAGCCACACAGCAAGCCTGCCAAATTGATGCAAAATCAAGAGAATGAAGTTAACCCAATGATTGGCAGATGCACTCTAATCCATGTGCTGGCACATGCCTTCTCGCTGCACTCACCATACCCCAAAGCAAGGCAATGTCAGGTTTCTGTATACAAAATAACTTTATGCCCTAAATGAGTAGGTGACGCCTGCAGATGAAACAAGAGGGTGCTGAGGGCAGGCAGCGTGCTGTACCTTGCAGAAAGGCATGTAAAAGGAATACTCACTGTGTGGCAGCTCTGCAAGGCAAGTGAAAGAAAGGGTAAATGTATCCTGGAGTCTATGTCGCCACACAGCTTCTTAGACCTTGGAATATCTTCTTCACACTTTATCCAGAAGAATTTTACTTGCACTCTGTTGGAAAGCTGCTTGTGAAGATTTTGTCTGTTCTGCTGCTGAAGAAAAGTTTATTGTCAGAGGGACAATTTTCCAGAGCTGTCGATTACTTTGTACAACCTGATTATTTATGTCACAGATACAGCTATTCACAGAAACTTGGCAAATTCTGACTCCCACCAGCAACGTCTTGAACTTCTGAAGTGTCCTAGATCAAAGTTATAATGGTTACTACATATTAGTAAATATTTCTACTGTGGAACTTCAGTACAATCAGGCCTGTGTCACGGTATCACCACAAGACTGCAGTAACCCTTACTGACATTTACCACCCAAGAAAAAATCCTTTTGTGACCAAGCATCCACTTGAGTCTGAAGCCATATCAAGTCCTTAATATTCACATGCAACCTTTGCAGATACCAATTCAACTTAAACTTCAGTTTATTGAATATATTATTTTCCATTAAAAATGGAAAAAAAATAAAAATCCCAACCACACGACTGTAGTAAGATTGAGATTTTTAAAAAAGACCAAGTGAATTAAGGAAAAAATCTCACTGAGACAGGAAGTTAGGTGCTTAACTCCCCTAGACACCGTTGAATTTCCAGCCCAAATACACAAGTGCAGGTTTAAGTATGAAAAAGAACCTGCCATCCTTCTTCAGTGCAGAATTAACTGGGGTGGTATTGATTCCATGTTCATTTGAGCACTTATTTTACTGATTTTCCTCAGAAATGGAATAGCACTGCATCAACCCCTAACCTTTTTCTTTTTTAAATGATCTCTATCCCTTCCACTAAACAGATAACCAAATCCTCTGCTTAAAACTGGATACAAGCTGAAACATTTTGAGCAGCAGTACTTTGAAAAGGATTTAGGGTTTTTTTGGAACTCTCACCTCAGGGGAGCTCCAGTGATATTTATGAAATGCTTCCTGTGTAGGAAACAAGAAGAAAGCCTCCAAGCTGTACAACAAAGTAAAAAAACTCCAATACTATAATAACAGATTTGCTGTGTTTTACAAACCATAGAAAATACACACACACGAGAGAGAAGGAAACATATTTAAGGGGTCTGAGAATTGACTGCAGATTTTAAAACTGTGGGAAAACATTTGCAGAGGGCAAGATTTTTTTTTTTCTCCCAGACAAATAAATCATGAGGCATAACTCTTGACAGACCCCATTATTGCCACCAGACCCCGCTGGTATTGTCACTCTGTACCTAATCCCCCACATACTGTCCCCCACCATCAGAGTGCCCTTCATAGCCAAGCTTTGAAGTATCTTCCCTCACTCTGCCACCACCCACACCCAAATCCCCCTCATGGCACCTGCG
>NW_010171050.1:4256-50249 GCF_000695765.1 Mesitornis unicolor | reverse complement strand
CTGTCCAAATCTCTTTGGAGGGCTTCTCTGTATTGCAACCAGGGATCAGATAATGCTTTCTTCACGTGCAGTTTTGTTAATTCATAGAATCACAGTGCAAGGTAAATTGCTCCATGTGCCTTCAAGCCATCATAATTTAATGCAGCAATGAGTTTGAGTGATGTAAGAACTAATCAACTCCAGCTTCTTATCCTCTGTCTTGAAAACAATAAGTCTGAAGGTACCATGCTCCCCATCCCTCCTCGCACCACAACTCCTCAGGAACACGGACCCTCAAAGAATAATCATGCTTATGTTCACACATCCAAAGTCCACGAGCCAGGTAGAGGTAGGAAGTGGTGTAGTTATTTATTTATTTATATTTAATTCATGCAGGAAGGAATTAATCAGAGCAAATTTTTAATCATTTAATAAGAAATACGGCATCACCAGGTGTTCTTGTTTGGGTGAGGGCTTCAGTGGTGTTAATCTATCACAGCAAAACTGGGAAGGTATCTTGAAGAGTGGAATGGTCTGACCTTTCCAAGAAGAAATCTCAAAAATTTAGGAATTGCATCTATGTAAGGGATTTTGTTCCCAAACATGAGCTTGTTTTATGTAGTAGCATACATATGTACAGAAGTACCTGCTCTGCCACATGCGTGCATTCGCACACACAGTCATATCTTTCACCCTTACATCTGCTTAAACTTTTTATATCATCATTTGAGCATGTTAGAATATCTTTTAAAAAAACTCATCTCGGTCATTCAGAGCAACAGTTTTATTTCCAACAATCCTGTGGGTTTGGGTTTTTTTAATCTGAGAATCTTCTTTTCATGTCTTCTTGGCACAGGAGAAAATGAAATGCATCCTAGCAAATCGCATCACTGCCTACTGAGAGTTTAGGAGTTACATTTCTGTAGTGGTATGCTTAATGACAAGAGAATAAAGATCTTTGAAATACAAGCATAGAAGGGCAAACAGCTTTTTCTGAACAAAAGGACAAGAAATTGTGGCAAAACTTGCATAAAATTGGCTGTGCTCATAGCAGTCAACATTGCAGATCTCCTATCTCAGTTTTATATTTCATCAGTGAGATATGCTAGAGTTTTTTAAAAAGAAAAAAAACGGAGGGGCTTTTGTTTTTTTCTTTAACCAAATTCATTGATTAAATGAGATTTTTGGAATTCACAGAATCACAGAATGTCAGGAGTTGGCAGGGCCAGAGCAGGATCACCCACAGGAGGTCACACAGGAACACGGCCAGGGGTTTTGAATGTCTCCAGAGAAGGAGACTCCACAACCTCTCTGGGCAGCCTGGGCCATGCTCTGGCACCCTCACAGGAAAGAAGTTTTTCCTCATGTTCAGGTTGAACCTCCTATGCTCCAGCTTGCTCCCATTGCCCCTTGTCCTGGCATTGGACATCCCAGAGCAGAAACTGGCTCCTTCCTCCTGACACTCGCCCTTTCCAAATTGATCCCCATGAATGAGGTCACCCCTCAGTCTCCTCTGCTCCAAGGTAAAGAGCCCCAGCTCCCTCAGCTGCTTCTCAGCAGGAGATGCTCCACTCCCTCCATCATCTTTGTGGCTCTGCTGGACTCTCTCCAGCAGTGTCTGTCCTTCTTGAACTGAGGGGCCCAAAACTGGACACAATATTCCAGATGTGGTCTCACCAGGGCAGAGTAGAGGGGAAGGAGAACCTCTCTGACATACTAACCACTAAATCCATCCAGAAGTTTCAAATCTGCTGGCAAAAAGTTTCAAAATGGCACTTCAGGACATGGTTTGGTGGCCATGGTGGAGTTGAGTTGATGGTTGGACTCGATGATCTTAGAGGTCTCTTCCAACCTGAATGGTTCTTTGATTCTGTGGTCTTAAATTTTGAAACTATCCTTGCTGAAATTAAGTATATGTATATAAAAATGTAAAACTCCTTTATGTTTATTCTACACATGACCTATCTGCAGCTACCATAGACCTGTCCTGTACAGCGATTGCTACACATAAAGCAGTATAAATTTAATTTTTTGTACTTGTTTTATGCTTTCTGACAGTCTTGCTTGTCGTCTTTTACATTTGTAAAGAGAGATAGGAACATGAGATGAATGTACGCTTCAATGGCAGCAGCGTTGGCCCTTACCAAAGATCTGCTGGTAAGGATATGGTTGGCAGCAGGCGAGATATTTTATACTACAGAATTCAGAGGTTTTCACAGCAACCGAGTTGGATATTTTCATTTTCTCTCCTTGCCCTTCCGAGCTCTGTTGGTGGCTCAGGTCACTGCAAAGAGTGGAAATACCAATCTGCCTTGGCAGACCCCTGGAGGCTGAGATATTCGTAAGGATCGCAGTGGCAATTTGACCATCTCCGAATATTATTTTTTGACAAATATTATAAGTGTTATAGAAATATTTTCATGCAATATTACCGTTATTGTAACACCAGTATAGAAGCATAAAATTACCAGATGAGTCAGAATTATGGCCCTTTTCCTGCTGTGTGTGGGCAGACCCCTGCATCTGTGCTCGTTACAGGTTTGGGACCTAAATGCTTTAGATGGGTACTGGAAGAAAATGAGTCTGGAAAGTATTTTAATAGAAGGAATCCGGTGCTCTTGGTTGTGAAATCTTTTAAAGATGTACATTTCCTCGTGCTTCACTTTCGAAAGACAAGTATGTTCACATGGACATGTCTCTGAAATTCTTGTGAGATTAATGGCAAAACTGAAAAGCAATGTAAAAGCAGCTCAAACTGTTTTTAAAGAAAAGAGGAGGTGTGTTTTCTCCAGGAGATTCCAGAAAGGATTGGTGTAAGTGGACTGCAGCGGTGGCCCAGTGCTTCTGTAAACGGTATTTGTTGGTAATTTGTACTGAAATCTAATACAGTGGTGTAATATTGTTAACTCTTTGTGGCCATAAACTCCAATTTCACTGTCTGCCTCTTCTCCGGAGAACACTGAAAATACTCGCTAATAGGGATCTCTTCTTTCATCTGACACCTTCCTGCAAACACAAGCTTGCAGGTTATTGAGGAAGACGTCCCACTGCTTGCGATTTGTCTTATTAGAAATATATTTTCCCCTCTGTAAATAAAAATCTGACGATTCCCAACTTGCACTGAACTACCCCATGCTCTGTCTTTTCCCCACACCATCACCTTGTGGTGCTTCTTCTTCCCACCTCTGGGTCTCTCTTTTTCTTCCTCCTTTGCTGCTGCCTCGAGGGACGATTAAAAATTTCACCCAGTGCTGTCCAGAACCACCGAAAATTCAGCTTTACCCGTCCTGAGGGTCACCTGGACACTGCAGTTTTCAGATTAATATTCAGAGCCGTTACAGGGACCCCTGCTGCTTCTTTTGTTTTTATTAATCAATTTAGGAAAATTTGATTAGCTCTGGTTGTTTGTGAGAATACAAATCAACCCCCTCTTTTTAAAATTCTTTTCAGACTGCCTGGATTTAGGTTGTCCTCTGTGGTGCCCAAACCTTGTGATGTGCTGATTTCTTTCCTTTGAATCAATTTTCATCTCGTCAATTGAATTACCGTTTAATCTAACTCCTTCCTTCCCTGAAAGGATGATATTAATTGTAAACTTTTTCTTTGCTTTTTAATAACTTTCAACTGGAGTATCAGAAAAAATAGTAGTACTTGGGAAATATGTTGATAGGCTTACAATTCAAGGTATGTTGTCAGATCTCTTGGGTGACCACACGCAATATAAGAGCACCATATGTATTTAACTTGGCACAGGTGGGGGGAAGATAGAGAAATTGTCTCCGTTGCCTCCCTTCTCTAGTTCAGAAATCCCAGGAAATTACAGACTGTGAGTGGGATTCAGATGGCAAAATGTAGACGTCTACATCTGAGTTAGTCACCCAAGGCTCCCTGTGTGGGGAATGGAGAGAAACAGGACAGATGAATCACACCCTTCAGAAACCTATTTTATTTTATATTTTTTTTACCTTCATGCCAAGATGAAATGACTCATAGCCCAAAAGTGCCCATTTGGCTAGTGAAGGAGGCTGGGGTAACAACTGCGATGGCTCCACCCCGAAAACTAGAGGAGATGAACATGGCTTTTAGTGGCTCTGGTGCGTGCCTGCGTGCTCACCTACATACATTTATTTGTTGTACTGTGCGAGTGTTGAGTTCTTAGTAGAAAAATCCATGTTTTTCCACATAGAAAAGAGTTGAGCAGTGTTAAAACAGAAGTGACCAATGAATCAAGACAAATAATGTTGGTCCAGTAACACAGCACACCCACTTTCTTTTCATCTTCTGTCTTGTGTATGCACAGATATGAAGGGGTTTTTGAAACCAGTGAAACTAGGGAACTTCTATTTGAGCTTAAAAAGGAGCAATAAAGGGTTTTTGGCTTAGATCTGTAGTTAGAGTATGTCCAGAAAGACATATGTTATATATATATAGATGGTCATAATTTGGATTATAGCTACTTCAGCATACTGTTTTTATGTGAAGTAGCAGCTTCCCTTATAATTTGTGTATCATGACAGTACCAAATAGTTCAGATAACGGATAAAAGTATCTCCTCATGATTTTGTGTGTTTGCACATTAAAGGACCAGCAATGAAAAGATGATCGCATATCTGAATCAGAAGAATAATATTGATATCTAAACTGAGTAACCACGTAATTCTGTCGGTGTTTCCCATGCTCCATCTGTCCTCCTCCTCTGGTGTGCTGTAGCCCGATTTGGGTTTTATGTGCAGTGTTTATTACCTGACCTGAAAAGCTCAGTCTGATATTTGGTGAGATCCGTGATGTTCCCAGTGTACTCATGGCTGCTTTATGTACTTACGGATGAGTAAAATTTTAGAGGCTGGCCCATTCTGTAGCTCTGTAATTTTTATTTTTGATATTCACGGGATGCTTTTAGAAACAGATTTAAAATTGCATTTTCCAGTATTCAGCTGCAGAGGAGGACTCGGTATTTTCAGATGTGTCAGGAGGAGTGATGGTTTTTGTTCGCGTACGTGTATCTCTTCAAATCTCTGCAAAAAAGGATTCCTCTGTCACAAGGCTCCCAGATGCCAGCTAGAAGAGACCAGTCCTCAGGTGTAGCCTGGTAATTAGATGTTATAAATTCCAGGCTGAGTTTATTTTCCAACCAGTGTGTGTGTGTATATAGGTATATATGCATATAGGTATCGCTCTATCTCTATCTCTATCTCTATCTCTATCTCTATCTCTATCTCTATCTCTATCTCTATCTCTATCTCTATCTCTAATCTATCTCTATATATATATTTCTTATTGTTCAGCTCTTTTCCTCTACTGCTCTGATGTAGTTAAAGAAGACAGTGTTATGTTCTTCCATGGGTGATGCAATGAGCATTTTGGGTCTCCTTTGCTCAGGCAGGCTCCATTCCCAGGTCATCTCGATGGCCTTTTTCTCCAGCAGAATGTTCCAGGTGTTTTTTCTCTACCAACTTCCTACAAGTACAGGGAGAGGGAGGCTGGCCAAAGCCATAATTTCTTCTTAAAATTCAAGAATTTTCAGTGGGCAGCTACCAAGAAACAGAACTTACAGGCAGATTCATCATCTGAGCTGGCCTGAAGTAGTCACTGGAGTTGAGGTGGCTCCCTGGGAGGTAGGGAAGTTTATTCCTCTTATGCTTTTCTTGTCATTCAAGTGGTGCCTTTCATTTCTCTTCATTACAGTCTTATATTCTGTCCTTACACATTTACCTGAAATATTTTTCTCATTAATTACAGTTTTAAAGTCCATACATCGTTGAATTCTTAAGGACTGACCAATGTAATTGTTGCTAATTACTAATTGTTACTTGTTATTGGTATGTGGATCTAACAAAGTCAGGGGAACCTTCCTATACCACTTCTACAGTAAAACATCACAGGCCACTGCTTCCTGCTTTCTCATTAATTAATATCCTGTCTTTGTTTAATACACCTTGCATTAATGAGGGTTTAGAAGGCCTTTAGGTGAAACTGTAATATGCATAAAATTGTAATATATATATCACATACGAATTATTTAAGGTAAGAGTATATTTAAAGCCAAAATGTTTTAACAAGAGGTCCAATATAGTTTTGTAGGCTGTCGTGGTTTAAGCCCAGCTGGTAACTAAGCCCCACACAGCTGCTTCCCCAGTGGGATGGGGGAGAAAATGGAAAGAGGGTAAGTGAGAAAACTCCTGGGTTGAGATAACGCAGTTTAATAGGTAAAGCAAAAGCTGTGCATGCAAGGAAAGTGAAATAAGAAATTCACTCGCTGCTTCCCATCAGCTCTCCTGGCTGTGACCCCTCCCAGCTTCTTGCCCACCCTCAGCCTCCTCACTGGTGGGATGGGGTGAGAAGCAGAAAAGGCCTTGACCCTATGTAAGTGCTGCTCAGCAATAACGGAAACATATCTGTGTTATCACCACTGTTTTCAGCACAAATCCAAAACATAGCCCTATACTAGCTACTATGTAGAAAATTAACTCTATCCCAGCCAAAACCAGCACACAGACCATTCTTGGCTGCCTGTCCCTATAACAGTATTACACAAAATTAACAGTTTAAGCCAGGTGCATCATGAGGCTTTCACTGGGATGTCCACAGTTTTTCTCAGTACAGGGGAGGTTCTGAGAGAGCTTTGTACAATGGCAGAGTTCTCTCATCTCTATCAGAAATGAGCTATATTTACCATATTTAGGATTGTACTCATCGTTCACAGCCATGCTGTGATGAATGAGCAGACCTTGTCCGGTTGGTCTCTCTGTCTTTCCTCACTCGTTTCCAGGTAATGAACTCGTAGCTTGTAATAGAGGTCATTAATCAATAGTTACCTGACATTACATTTTGTACTACTGAACGTAATCTTATTGTGTTACTCAAGATCATTTGACTTTGTGTACAGTTCAATCTTTCTCTTAATTGACCTTGCCTCCTGAATTTGTACTGCAAGAAAACTTCTTCATCACAATTACACTTCTTGTGCAAAGTCTATTGAGATGGATGATAAATGCAGGCAATCGTAATCCTTGTGCTGTGAAACTTGGTTAGTTCAACCTCCTTTTAACTGGTAGCACCCCTTGCAGATAAATATTTTCCTGGCTTTTCTTCAGCCTAGTGCTGAAGAAACATTCTCCAGTTAAACCAATGATTTCCCATTTGAATGTATCAAATGCTTTATTGAAATGTATATCAACTACATCTCCCTTTGTTTAGAAAAAAACACAGTAAATTCATCAAAGAAGGCTCTTGCCACTGCTCTGGTGTACCTCATACTTTCTTAAATCCTTCTTGCTTCTCGATTTTCTTAAATTTACCTCCATTTTTGATAGTTCTTTCCTTCCTGTGCAGATTGGAGTAAAATATTGCATGCCCTGGCTAATGAGTGCTTTAATCACCCTTATAGTAATGGTTATGAGTTTTGCTCTTCCTCGTTATGTGACTTTCTCCCTGTGGACCCGCAGTTGTACCTGAGTGTTCATGTGCCAGCTCTTGTGACACACGGACCAGCGTTGACTCATTCTTCCCTTCTGCTCTCCCATCTGTCGGTGCCCGTGCTTTGTGCCATGCCCCGTACGTGGATAATCAGCGGCCAAGGGCTGTGCTTTTGTGACTGTACCACACCTACAGCACCTATTCAGGGCATCTACAGCTCTGGCTAGCATGGTATGGTCAATAAGTTTTGTTGCGTTTTGACTTTTTTGGGGTTTTGTTTTGTGTTTGGAGAAGTTTTCACTTCCTGTAGTAGCTCTTTCTAAAGCTGGCAGAAGTTTGTCATGTGGGTTTGATGTTGTCTGCCTTAGGAGAATGATGCACAGAGTTGTGTTTTTTGTCTTTTCAAGCACTCATTGTCTTTGAGCTTCACGAACAGAGAAAGGAGACAACCTTTCATAGAGTCATAGAAGAGTGGGGTTGGAAGGGACCTTAAAGATCATCCAGTCCAACCCCAGAAGCTTCATGTTCTTCACCTGGGAGATATCATTCTGGATGAAAGCAAACCCACTTGTTCTAGGGGTGGTAGCAAAGGGCACATCAGCACACATAAACTGCTGAAGTAGGTTTTTTATTCCCATATTCTCTGAAAGACCCATGAGAATTGTGTAAAATCTGAGTGCTTTTTGCAGTACACAGTCAGCAATGAGGTCAGTCCTGTCATCAGGCACATTCGCCAGCCAGGAAGTTCCCATCATCATTTTGCAAGCCGGTATTTCAGGATATGACAGTCTCTGCCAGCTACATTAGATGCTGTTTTTGCTGAATTCTGTGCAACCGATTGCACCCCTCTCAGTATAGAAAATATGGCAAGTGGGAGGTAGGTGTAAGGACAAAATGTGTGTTTACTTAAAATTAGAAGACGCATAGTGTTAAAAAGTTTTGTAATGTCTTAACCTAGCTGTGCATCTCCTTATCAGCCAAGTGTTTTAAACTCCTGCACCATGCTAGTGTGTCATTAATCAGAGTTGAAAAGCAGAATTTAAAATAAGTTAAGGCAGGACATAAGTTAGGATGAATCATCCTTTGCTCATCTTTTTAAGCGTAACTGTCACTTATCTACTGTAAATGCAGTTTGACAGCATGGTGACATTGTATGTTACCTGATTTTCCTGTTTACCATCAGCTATTTTAAATATGATGTTACTGTGTTCATTCCCAGTTGAAACATGCCTCTGGTTTTAGCATGGTAGGTTTAATTTTCCTGTGGTTCACTTCACCGCATACTTTGAATATCTGCTTCAAGGTAGTTGATTTTAATGTTTTCCCGCATTCCTTAAGCACTTTCCAGACCACAATATCATAGTTGTTCATCAATACTGAAAAAATTGTGCCTATTAAGTGTGGTGGCCTTGATTTTAAAAGCTGCTGTGGAAATATGACAGTTGTTTCATAAAACACCTTAGAAGATTTTCAAGGTTGGCACTGTTTGAAAACCTGTTCCTCTTGAAAAGACTCTAAATGAGTACCCTGAATAGCTTAGTTACATTAAAAGATTATAAATAAGCGTATCATTTTTTCTTCACTGCTTGGAAATACTATTAAATAGATACTTATTTTGACCTGGGATTCAAATAGCAATGAAATCCAAATATTTTCTGATAGTGAAATACCAAATTTGCTGTTATTTTACCTGCTAATTAGTATGCACTTAGTGAGTCTGACGTATAGTTATTTTCAAGTGTTGAGAAGCTCCTATTTCCTTTACCTTAGTGCATTGAAAAAAGATGTGTAGATGAGGTGCTTAGAGACATGGTTTGGCAGTGGACAGGTTGTGGTTGGACTCGATGATCTGAGGGGTCTTTTCCAACCAACAAATTTTGTGATTCTATCCCTTAAATCATGTAAGTCCTGCAAGCCAACGTTGACCGCGCGTAGACCAGCATCTCAGCTTGTCAGGCGTGGTGGCCCTGCTTGCTGTCAATAATTGTAATTATTTAATTTAATTAATTTAATTAAATAGTTAAGTTTAAAAACTCTGGAGTTGTGAAGTGACTTTCCAAAGCCTTGAACAAACCATCTGAAGACAGAACTTTGAATTTCCTACTGGGAACAACCGTCGAACTGCTTGAAAAGGGCCATTTTCTGTGTGCTGAAGTGTGCTTGGCAAATGGTAGAAGGCAGTGACTTATTACTTACAAATAAGTAATGTAAATAGGTCTTAAAATGTATTGCTTGCAGTAACTTTGTGACCTTACAGCATCATAGAATCAACTTCCTTGCTTTGTCCCCGCTTTATTCCAGTTCAAGTAAAAAAGAAAACAAAAAACCTAAAAAAGTAAAGGTATTGACTTTCTTAGCAACAATAAAAATATATAAATGGATTTACAGTATCTCCTGGGTGGATATTTGATAAAAATTATGAAATCATGATTCTTTAGAGCCTTTGTAAGATGATAGGCTAATGGCGTTGAGTTTAAGCCTACTCAGGAGAGTAGTATGTCGGTACCATCAGGAGTAAAAGGGGAGTATGAGCTTACTTTATGTGGTAATGGATAATATTGAATTCAAAATTATTTTTAATAATAGTTTTAAAGCACTTGCATGTGTTCATTTGCAGCATCTATTCATATAGAGCATTGCGTTAAATGAAAAGACGGTGAATGTAATTCATTACCAATGCAGTTAGTATTGATGGGCTATGATGCAGGTCACTGAATGTAAATTACTTACATATTTCTAATCAGTCTAGGAAAAAAAAACCAAATTGATAGCGTTTTCTGTAGATTTTTCTCCACTTTTTCTCCACGCTTGCAGTTGTGTTAAATTGAGCAAGAGAATATTTAAACCTCAAGCATATGTTACATGGTCTGTCCTGCTTGCCGTGCTTACCAAAAGCTCCGGCTGATTTCAGTGGGACCTTGGTCACACAAATCGAAGACAAAGCCTCCCTCAAATTTCGACACTACCTACAGCTCTTAATTTTCAGCTCTTATTTGAGGATACTTTGAAACAAAGGCCCTTATTCACAAAATGTGTGTAAAATGACTTGACAGAAAATCACTCGACTTTTGTAAGGGAAATGCAAAAAAAAACAACCCACCAAACCAATCATAGCCTCAAATATCAAAGCTTCTTACTAGAAATAGTCCCCTTTAAGAAAATATTTCAGTGTGACTGTTCATGCCTAATTAATCTCATTAATTGCCGCTGATTTTGAAAATACTTTCTTATAGTAATACTTTAAACCCAGATATCCTCTTGTTATTTTGCATTCAGTGGTATAAACAATAAAACCAAAATACGCATAGACTATTATAATGCAATTTGCACGAGCCAGTTTTTTAAGAAAGCAATTGAAAAGTTAAAAGCATGTCAGGAGACTGATCAGATTAATGTGCTCAGTTTTGATGCACTGTAGTTATCACAGAAATATTAATGACTTAACTCTAATGAAAGGAAATAAGGTTTTACCTACCACTGTGTCTGAAATTATTAGGTTTCAGACACAGTTGGGCAGTTTTGAAGTAATTTTTTTATGGTGAAATATAATTTAAAATTTAGTTATACTCTGCTGTTGCTATCTAGTCCCTAGGTTGTAAAACTGAATTTCTTGACTGTCAGATCACAGTCTTCAGAGCTTTCGTGCAAGTGCATAAAGTTATAACCAAAAAATCCTTTGAAGTCATCATTTAAATCACTTAAATTTTCATGTGGGCATGGGATTGCCCACAGAATGCTGCCTGTATTCCAAATGCAGAAACTAATGGCTTCTTTTCACTCTTAAGGTAAATATTCCTTTAAAGTCAGTGTTGGCATCTGTAGATGCAGAATGTGGGATAGCATTTACAGGAGAAGGAATATCTATGTAGCTCGTAAACCTCTGCAGTTTTCCACTTGAAATACTGCAGAAGTGTTACATTCTTTCATATTTCAGATGCATTTCTTCACTGAACATCTGCTGAGTTCCCAGAGAACCAGAAAATGAGAGAAACATCTTCAACAGATTCTCATTGTCATTTAAAACCAAATTAAATCTTCACTGTATTTATAAACGTGTTATTTTTGCTTTCCATGCACCTTTACTTACAGGATTCTTCCCGCAGACAGCATATTTAAAGAAATAGCTACAAATGTTTGATACAAACATTTAATGGGATTTTATCACCATACTGGAACCGTGTCTTAGAGATTTACATTCATTCAGTGAGGGTGCAGCAGTATATCGTGCATCCTAATCATCCATATAACTGAAATTTAAGATAATCAGTATTTTGAAAGCGTTGTTTGAAGTGAATATTACTTGCAAATCTTTCAGTGTGAATAATTATTAATAACAAAAGGTTTTAGAAGAGAGTTTTGAAATTTTGGTGAGAGTTTGCAAAGAGTAAAAACAGAGGAATACATTCAAGCCAGTCTACACAGTTCTTTGCTTGAAAGAGTCCAGCAGAGCCACAAAGATGATGGAGGGAGTGGAGCTTCTCCTGATGAGGAACAGCTGAGGGAGCTGGGTCTCTTTAGCTTGGAGCAGAGGAGACTGAGGGGTGCCCTCATTCATGGGGATCAATTTGGAAAGGGCGAGTGTCAGGAGGAAGGAGCCAGGCTCTGCTCTGGGATGTCCAATGCCAGGACAAGGGGCAATGGGAGCAAGCTGGAGCATAGGAGGTTCAACCTGAAGATGAGGAGAAACTTCTTTCCTGTGAGGGTGGCAGAGCATGGCCCAGGCTGCCCAGAGAGGTTGTGGAGTCTCCTTCTCTGCAGACATTCAAAACCCCTGGCTGTGTTCCTGTGTGACCTCCTCTGGGTGATCCTGCTCTGGCAGGGGTTGGACTGGGTGATCTCCAGAAGGCCCTTCCAACTCCTCATATTCTGAGATTCTGTGATTCAGGTGTCTCAAATATATTCTTTGTTTTTTAGCACTAGTAAGTACCAGCTCTTAAAAGTTGCCTTATGATTTTTCAGTAGTGATCTGAATGCTTGGTTAATGCTTTTTTAGGTATGAGGTAATTTTCAAAGGGTCTTTCTGTTACCTGAGTAGGTCCACACAAATAACAAATCAGTGTCGACTTCCTTCTGCAGTTGTAGGTTGCTATTATATTCAGTTTTAAATAGCCCCCATTACCGCAGCATCCACCCCGTCATGTGTTAAGTGGCAAATTAACATCTGCCCTGCGTGCTTCATCATCAGCCCTGGAAAGTTGGGTACATAAGATAGCAATTTATTTTACTTAGAATTAATTTGAAATGTATTTCCATATGCTTGTGTTAGAAAAGGCAGACCTGAAGACGTGTACTTGAAGCAGAAGGCAGTGATAGTGTTTGCATCTCATGAGACTTGAAGTCCTTATTTCAGCTGATCCATGGCAAAACTGGCTCCTGCCAAGTGAGCTTTTCCTTGTGAAGTGGAATATTCCTCGTGATCTCCAGAAAGCTTCAGAGTTGGGAATGGTGACCACCACAACAACGGTGGTTGTTGGCCACCGTTTCCAACCATGGAGCCTTCTGGAGATCTTGGACCTGGTTGTTGGCCATAATTTTGAATCATGAGCTTTCTGGAGATCCCAGACCTGGTTATTTGCCATAATTTTGAATTGTGGAGCTTTCTGGAGATCCTGGACATTTAAGGACCCTGGAGATGAAGTGCGGGTGAGAGGATGACACAGGTGATGACTGGATAGGTTCTCCAGTGGGTTCGGTTTCTTGCCTGAATTGAGACTTCTGTACTTACAAAATGTCTGATGCTGGCATCTCTGCATTTCAATTCCAAGTGGTGGGAAATTCACAAGATCAGTTGTTTTTCTCAAATGTTGCCATCTTGGCCTGAACTCAAATGACAGCAGCTGTTCCCATGAGAATCCTATTGCAGCCAACTGGAAAAACAGCCTTTTCCTTCTCGGATCTAAGCAGCTAGTGACAGCGGCAGTGACTTCAGCTCACAACATTAGGAAGCCATACATCCCCTCCCTCATGCCATGTACACACCAAGACTAAAACTGAGGTGGACTCTGGCATGCTAAGTATTTATCGTTTTCACTGAATTGTGTAGTTTGTGTGTGGAAAACACGATGTAGTTCTCCATTGTCCAGCATTTACTTTTTGGTACTCGATACATCCCTAAGGATTTACGTGTAAAGATCTTTAAAAGGAGAAACTCTCCTCTAGGGAAGAGCTGACTGAGAATGACTTCCAGCCCCAGCCACATGCCGTGGCACTGAAATACCAACTCCTCCCGCTTGATCTCTGCCAGCACTCGCTTGCCCTTCTTCCTCTCCAGCTTTCAGCAGCATATGGAGCATCCACAGACTCGTGGGCAGCTTGGCTTGACCTGAAAAAAAATCAGAAAGCAGTACTGATTTTAAAAATAGGGTGTGGAAGCTAAAGGCAACTCATGCCTCTGTCTCACAGGAACAGGAGGAAGGTGGGAAAGGTGCTCCCGTCTTCTGGAGTGCCAGCGCTGCTTCCACACCGTCTTGGGGTGTTTCTGACCTGTGGGATTTCAGTTCCTGGCTGCTGTGCTGGGGTATCCCATTAATAAGCACCTTTTTCCTCACCTGGATCCAGGGTGGGCACCCTGTGAGCCTGGTGACTGAGGAGACGTCATGAGTATGTGTCTTCACTGCCCCAGAGCAGAAGATGCTGGTTTGGAAAAATGCAGATTTGGTTTGCTTTAGGCAGTACGGAAGGGGGAGACCATTGAGCACCTACATTGCCAGTGAATAACCACTTAAATGAGAGGTTGTGTTTTTCTCAGTCTTTCTCTGGAGTAGCTGATTGCTATTGCTGTATGTAATGTTAAAGATCAAGCTCTCTGGTGTGTATGCATCATTCTTCCAGCTGTTCAGACACAAATCTAGCTGCAAATATTCCAGGTATGTTATATATGCCAGCTCCAAATCCAAATCTGTGCTGGTATGTGCTCACTTAGAAACCATTGATGAGGTTCAGCTTAACAAATCAGTGTCACAGAATCATTAAGGTTGGAAGAGACCTCTAAGATCATCAAGTCCAACAGTCAACCCAACCCCACCATGGCCACTAAACCACGTCCTGAAGTGTCGCATCCAGGCACTTCTTTAACCCCTTCAGGGATGGGGACTGCACCAGCCTGGTGTATGTCTGTACATAGTAGTTAGTAGTCCTAAGTTCTCCTTAGTAACCGTTGGAGAGGAATGGATGCTTGTAGGGTGCTGTTCATCTCATCTTGAGGTCCTTGTGTCTCTACACTGGCTACAAAAGCAGCATAGAGTGAGTAGCTCAGTTAGTGATACCATTTTTTGGTAGGTATGTGAAGATACATGAAATGAATCTCACTCCTGTTTCAGAGAGGCAGCAGGGAGCTGCTCGGCAGTGGTTACGTGTCGGAGCAAAGTCCTCTTTCTCAGGATCAAGACTCTGGAAGCAGTTCTTGGATGCCTGTCCTGTGCAGCAGAGAGCTATAGCACAGGAGGAGATCTTGCTCCAAAATCAGTGATAATGAACACTTAAAGGAAATATAAAAAGAACCCTTAGGGGAACATTCGCATCTGCAGTCAGGACTGTGGATACAGAGCTGGCGAAGACTGCTTAGATTTGGGTGTGATCTTATAATGAAGAGAAACATGAACTGGCAATAAGTGCTCGAGGTAACCTGTGCCTTCTACCAACCAGTCTGTGACTGGGAATTCAGAAGACTCCCCAGAATCCTGCTGGGTGGCCTTGAAACTGTTTTTCCTTTTTTGCTATGGCTCTAGTTCCCAGTAAGTGCACTGTGGACAAGGCATTGATTTCCTGCAAAGCTCTTTGTGAAGCCAAATGATGAAGCGCTATGTAAGCACTGAAGCATTCGCTCCAGTAACTGGAGTATTTTGGAGCCCCCCAAAATACTGCAGAGCTTCCATTTAATTTTAGTTGATAGGTCTTAATATAGGACAGCATTCAGAACATTATATAGATGTCAGCAGCTTAACCAAATACAAGTAAAAAATGTATAGGTAGTGTATGCCCAATATAACTTTAATGGTGCCTCTAGGAGATGAGATGAGTTGAATTTATAATAAATAATCCATGTTTTCAATATAGTGAAGTCAGAAAGCAAGCACGATCACAAACAGAAAACAGACATGCTCATCTTACATAGGTAAACATATTTTGTAAAAGTAACATATGTTGATCCAGCTAAAAATAAATACAGCTAGTGGTAATGATACACAAGTGCTTCCTAAAGAAGAAGATAGTTTTCTGAAACCTTCCTTGATTTTAAGTGATTATGGTAAGATTTCTTCTATTCACCGTCTATGAATTCTGTTTAAAGCATTACACTCGAGTTATTAATTTAAATTCTTGTTCTTCTACATTTTTTTTCCATTTATTTTAATCTCCACGAGAATGTCATTCATTCTATATTAGTCACAGATTAATTCTCCATGTCTAAGCTGTACTGAAAGTGTTCAAGGCCAGGTTGGACGGGGCTTGGAGCAGCCTGGGCTGGTGAAGGTGTCCCTACCCATGGCAGGGGTTGGACTGGATGAGCTTTAAGGTCCGTTCCAACCCAAACCATGCTGTGACTCTATAAAATAGCATTTTACCCTTTCTGTTGCTCTGACTACAGCATTGCAGGGTGTAAGCATGACTTGTCCAAAGTGTTTTCAGGACACCAGGTTGTGTTGCCTTGCAGTGCAATAGAGGGAGGGATGTCTACTCTGAAAATCCTCCTAGAGCCTGTGAGTAGAGGAGCTCTGGTAGGACCTGGGTGATTGCAGTAATTTCCAATGTTTTTTCATTGAGAGAGACTGAGGAGCAGTCATATTATCCGCAGTGATATCTGGAGGCAGAAATGGATACGGTTGGTAGATGCTGAAGTGAACTGCTGGGATGAGGTCTGCAAAAAAGTGTGTAGAGTCTGCAGTCCTACTGAAGGCAAAGGAATTGCTGCTCTCTACAACTGCCTGAAAGGAGAGGGTAGAGAGGTGAGGATTGGTACATATAACCAAGGACAGGACGAGAGGAAATGGCCTCAAGTTGCACCAGGGGAGGTTTAGGTTGGATGTGAGGAAAAATGTCTGTACTGCAAGAGTGGTCAAGCACTGGAAGGGGCTGCCCAGGGAGGTGGTGGAGTCCCCATCCCTGGAGGTGTTCAAGAAGCGCCTGGATGCGGCAACCTTAATGACTCTGTGATTATCTAAGACAATCTTGAGCAGAATGACTAAGGAGCAGGACTTGTTCCTCTGCTGTGTCCTACACACAAGGGTTTTATAAAAAATGGCAAGAACAGCACTCAAGTTTATCATACCTGCATTGAATGTAATTACATTTTTGGCTTTTGAAACATTGAATTGTAAATGGTCTTTAATGAATCTGATGGAACATGCAGCAAAACAAGTAGTTAATTCAATAATGAGTTTTGTTAGCATATGCATTTCTCAGAGTGGTTTTATTTTTATTATTGGATTTTAGTTCTCTTCCTTTAACAGCAGTGAAAAGAAACTCAAGCTTTTTAAATTCATGTGACACTTTTTGCCGTTGTAATATTAAATATAATTTATGTGCAGTATAATTACTCGAAGGATTGGTGTCTAATTTATGTTTTAATAAGATTTTGGATTTTCATTACATTTTTGAAAATCTATGCTAACTTGGGTGTCTAGCCACACAGCTATAGCAATTCAACCTACATCAGGCTCCTACTGATGTGAGTCCACACACGCAATATTTGTTACACAAACTTACTTTATATTTTTCCTTTATATGTAGAAAAATGTAATCCAATAAATGTAGCTGGAGTGGTTTAAAACGTTGCTGCTCACTGGCTGTTGACTGCCTTGGTGGGTTGTGGTTGCACCCATCTGCTTCAGTACAAAGTCAACTGGGTTTGCTTGTACCTTGACTGCTGATGTGTGTGCTTGTACAGTCCCTCACGCTGTAGAAACTCGCTCCTAAACTGTTCTAGATGTTTCCAAGCTACTGTCAACTCCGTAGGGTTCTGGGACAGCGTTGTGTGCAGACCAGGGCTTTTAAATATCCGAAGAACAGCAAGCCATGGTGAGGAAGCTTTTACAAGCATTTTTGTCCAAATTCCACTTTGGGAAGAGAGGCAGTTCCTTGCAAAACCAAGGCTTTCTATTAATGAATTTGTAAGAATAAAACTTGTGAAGTGTATTTGACAGTATTTAGCAGCTGCAGGATCCTGTCATTTGTTCTGTGATTTCATGCTGTCAAATTTGACAACATGAACTAGTGCCAGTATTCAATTTGGAAGACAATTTCCTTTTTATAAAAATTCTAATTATTAAAGCTAAATTTGGATTGCATTTAAAGGAAGTTGTTAGTCTTTTTTTATTTGTCAAGTAGCTTTCAGAAACTAAGTTGGTTCTACCTTTGACAATTTGTCACAACGGTATTTACTGAAAACCAGAAATTACACGTTGTTTCTGCCTCCTGCTACCAAGGGATGAAGTTGGTATCTGCGGCAAGGGAGACACTGGAATTTTAATAGACCTAAAAACCTGTTTGTCAGTTGTGTAGAAACCTGGATTTATTCTCCATTTTCAGACACGCTTAGTTGGGCATCCTTAGACCTCTTTTAGCTAGAGACGCTATTGAGCACCCCACTCCATGTGGAGTTAACTTCACCATGAGGTTAACTCGGATGTGCCTGTAATTTGTGTCCTAACAGTACGTGGTCCTTTTAAGTACATTGCCAAACGAGGAGAAAACTTAGGAGGTGATGTTCTGGGGCTTCCTGGTTATGTTTTCGTAAGTATAAGCGATTGAGGCTTGGCCACTGAAGAAGTACTAATGAAACATGAATTTTCTGCACCATCTGAAGGCACAACTGTGTTCAGCTTCTGGAACAGTTTTCCTGAATGAACTCAGTTTTGAACTTATTGTACTGTACTGCTATATTTCTAGCCTGAATGTATAAGTAATAGTGAAGCATATTCACCTCCCTTGACCTGCTGGCAGTGACTGCCTCTTGCAGGTTGGGATGGTGTTGGCCTTTTTTGTGAAGCTTATATGCTGTATTCTCTCTTGTTTTCTCTCTGCCTGGCTCCCAATTAATCAGTCATGAGACTATGATGGGGAATTGTTTTGATGTTTTTTACCCACATGCTGGGTGATTAAGGACCTGAGTGCTCAAGACCTGCTTTCCCTTTCCTTGAGCGCTGTTTTCTTTTCCTCCCAATCTGCACTATGTCCTTTAGGCTTTGCTGGAGCTTGTAAAACATTTATACCCATGGTTACCTGGTACAAATATTACATTTTGTAGCACTTGCACCCTGGTATTACTGTGTGTCTGTAGCCACCATGTCTGACATGCTGTTAACATGAATGATGGACCTAAATGTTCTGCCTGAAGACTTGCACGAGAGCAAGTTTTCCTCTGCTTCATTCCTTACCCAAAATCAAACCTGTTCATAACTGTAAGTTGCCAGGAATTTATGTTTGGCCATAGTTAATGCTTTTTCATTTTGTGGTGGTCATGTTTCTTATCCCAGACCTTCAGTCCTGGTTTTGCACCTGGAGACTTATCCTGATCTGCTAAAGGCAAAGAGATGGGTATCTATAAACACTGGGCAACTGGACAGAACTGCTGCTCCCCTTACTTGTTCAATATATTGCCATCCAATTTGGGTTCTAAATGCTGAAGGTTGAAAAGGAAACCTCATAATGTTCATAAAATCTCTCAGATGAGGAGTCTTGTCAGCTAGTTGTAAAACAACTTATTGCTTGACATGTGTTGTCTGCAGGCCCCAGTTCATCCATGGCTGCTGCTGTGGAGGAGCTCTTCCTTGCACAGTGCACATGCAGGAGCTGGGGTGGCTCAGGGTGTTTGGGTGGGATGGTGGTCCCACAGAGGAGATGGGGATTTTTGGGAGGCGCCTCAAGCGAAGGGACCTGTTGGTACAGGGAGCAGGAGAGCATTCCCTAGGAGTGTGCTGGTGTGTGTGCTAGGCCTTTGCTCATCGAGTGGTCCTTGGGGACCACAGCCCGCACATGCCAGGGTCTCTGCTCTGACTGCTGCTCGTGGATGGCGTTTTCAGCTTGTGGATTGGTTTCTGGATCCTTGGGGGCTTTTTATGGCACCATCAGATCCAGTCTGCTGGGGGGAAAGGTCAGCCCATGGTTAGAGTGGATCAAGCATGTGTTCAGCCAGTGCTGGGGATACAGGTGTGACTGCTGGAGTTACAGGAAAGATATTGATGAACTGGAGCAAGTTCAGCAGAAGCCACCAGCATGATCATGGTTCTGGAGCACTTGTCCTGGGAAAGGCTGAGGGACCTGGGCCTGTTCAACCTGGATGGCTTTGGGGGCCTTCCAGTACCTACAAGGAGTTTATTCAGAAGATGGAGCCACCTGAGCAACCTGATCTGACATCAGAGCTGACCTAACTTTGAGCACTGGTTGGACTAGATCATCTCCAGAGATCCCTTCCAGCCTCAAAGATCCTGTTATCCTGTGTGTGTGTAGGAGTATAGCAAGTTTGGATTAAGTACAGAATGATTTCTGTGGAGATCATATATGGAATATGGCTTCATAGGATAGAGAGGTCACAAAAGTAGTTCACTATTGGCAAGAACAGATTGAGAACAGGCCTGTGGAGTAGGACTTGGGGGTGCCGGTCGATGAAAAACTCAACATGAGCCAGCAAGGGGCACCTGCGGCCCAGAAACCAACCCCATCCTGGGCTGCATCACAAGAAGTGTGGCCAGCAGGGCCAGGGAGGTGATTCTGCCCCTCTGCTCTGCTCTGCTCAGACCCCACCTGCAGTGCTGTGTCCAGTTCTGGGGCCCCCAACATAAGAAGGACATTGAAGTGCTGGAGCGGGTTCAGAGGAGGCCATGAAGATGCTCAGGGACTGGAGCACCTCCCCTGCAAGGACCAGCTGAGAGAGTTGGGGTTGTTCAGCCTGGAGAAGAGAAGGCTCTGGGGGGACCTTATTGCGGTCTTCCAGTTCCTGAAGGGGTCCTACAGGAAAGCTGGGGAGGGACTTTTTACAAGGGCAGGTAGTGATAGAACGAGGGGGGATGGTTTTAAACTGGAAGAGGGGAGATTTAGACTGGATATGAGGAAGAAATTCTTGACTGTGAGGTGGTGAGGCCCTGGCTCAGGTTGCTCAGGGAAGCTGTGGGTGCCCCCTCCCTGGCAGTGTTCAAGGCCAGTTGGACTGGAGGGGCTTTAAGGTCCAAATCCCAAACCATTCTATGATTCTTAAGTAATATAGAGTTTGAGGTTTTTAAACAAGGAATAATTGGAATTCAGTGCAGAAGAAGAAAAAACCCAGACCCACTTTATCTGCTTTCTCCGCCTCCCCAGTGCTTCAAAGATCTTATTTTAGTGCAGAACCAGCAAGGTCTGAAATGTTGTCACTGTATTCATGCACATATCCCTTGCCTGGATTCATGCTGAATGCTTCACTCTCACACAGATTTAATAAGTGGCTTCCATTTACATCATTTATGTAGAGAATAGGACATGAGAAGTGGGGAAAAACCAGCTTTCAAAATATCAGTGTAGCTGTCTTATTTGGAGACAACCCTTCAAATAGCTGAATTATTACATGTCTATTAAAGTGAAGACTTGGAGTAAAGGTGATACATGTATTCTAGGTAAACATAATGCTGGTATTTGACAGTTTGCAAATAATTCCTACAATAAATGTCCCCTACTGAAGTCTAAATGCAGCTCTGAGCTATTTCCAACTGGGCAGCATAGATGTAATCAAGAATAATTGAAGAGCTGATTTTGTGCTATGTGAACATAACTGTCTGTCTTCCTGAATATGTTACGCCGCCTAACGTGTTGGCTTTCTCCATGACCATATAACAAAAGCTGTTTGAATTGAATGTGAAAGAATGCTTAGTACTATTTAGTCATGATCTGTCATGAGAATCTTAAATAGCTCAGAAAAAATCCATAATTATGTCCCTAAGACTGATGGTATTTCAGATCTCGCAGTGATAAAGGGTTTTTTTGGTCTTGCCTCAGAATTACTTTCAGACAAAGAAGGATGCGCTCAGCCTAATCATGTCAGCATCAGAACACCTGCAAAAATAGATCAAAGGAAAAAGCGGAGTTACTGAGATCTTCTTGCTATGATTAGCACTCGTGTGAATGTATCAGGCAGTCAGAATGCAGAATACCCAGGGGAACAGCTACAAACGTCAACAAATTTGGGGCCGTGTTGGCTGTGGGGTGGAAAAGGCAGCAAGCTCTGACAGGGTTAGGGAAGTCCAAAGGCGGTGTCAGCCCCTGTCACCTTCTGCTGTTCTGGTGGTAGTTTTGTGGTAGCTGCTGATGGTGTAAGGGTATAAGTAAGCAACCAAAATTCATCGTAAGAGGTGGTTATGTTTTGTAAGAATATCTGATATAGCTGGAGATGGAAAGCAAGCTAATTGCATATGAATGTGCTCATCTTCAGGCCTCCTGAACAGCTATTCCTTTGTAGCCATTTGATCTTCTTAAGCAGAGAGACAATTATTCTGTTACTCTGTCCCTGTATTTCTGTTGGTTTTGCAAGAAGGCTTGCAAAACAACAACAACAAAAAATCCTCAAAAAGCCAGTACCACCACAAAATAAACTGCTGCTAAGAGTTTGTTTTAATACTGTTTCTCAGGACGCAAAGGAAATGTTGGCTCCATCACCCGTTTCACACCATTTTACGTGTCCTGTGTGTATTGGTATTTGCTCGGAATTGGAGATGAGGAAACATTTTGCTTTAGGCCATAGCACCTGAGGAGGAGTTCACTAAAACCTTTTGGTAGATTTTGTGATGTTTTCATGGGTCTCAGCCGAAGTCAAGCCCTTGACATGAAGATAAAGGTGTTTAAATACTTCTGTCACGATGTACATTACTACTTACACCTTCTTCATGCTCAGGTGAGCAGAGCATGAATAGGAGCTTCATTTAGCCCAGTTCGATTAGAGAAAGTGTGTGGAGAATGGGATTTGCAACCCATGTGCTGTTGTCTGGCTTCAACACATTTACACTAAAAATACGTATTAGTGCATTAAATGGCTTAACTTTGCTGATATTTTAAAGATACTGACAAGATCCCTTTAGATCCAGTGTTGTAGTTGTATTGTCACATGTCCCCGGCCTCGCTGTGATATTCATGATCATTATTTAACAACAATTGTGCTGAAACGTGGTGTATAAGTTTCCAGTGAGTTACATTGCATCTTCAAGTCTATTCTTGAAACTTATTAGCCATTAGGACATGGGATTAAGCTTCAGTATCAGCTGCTTCTGAAAGTAATAGTACATAGTTTTCCATTTTTTAGATCTACCCAAAATGATGAGTTGTATCCTAAATGGTAATTTATTGTGCTCAGATCTCTTCAGTCACTCATTGCTTTAGCTGAATGGAGCTTAAGGCGTGCAGAAGACATCAGACACTGCTTGTTTTGACAACTTTTCCTATGTTTCTCTTTTAGATCCTTTATATTTTTTCCTGATTGAGTAATGCTCAGTGAAGGCACTCCTGCATCTGTGCCATACAAATGTTTCTCCTCTGTGGGTTTTTTACCCTCTGCCTACAGTCACAAACGTAATTGATTGGGCTACGACGGTAACTGCTGTGCCATTTAATGTTCTTTATAGGCCCTTCTCGTTGTAATAAACAAGCAAAATTGTGCTGATTGTTTTCATGTATCCATTAAATTAAGAAATTAGTGGAATAGAAGTAACTCCCTTCTGGATCGAAAGTATCCTGTATGTTGAAGCATTTCCAATACAGTATTGCGAAACAACCGACAGATCTGATGTTTTGGCTCCAGCTAAATCCCAGTTTGCTGGAAGTAGGTGAGGCCTCTTTAATTCCTGCTTTCCTGTTTGCTGCTGAAGCAGTGAAGCATTCAGAAAAAGACAATTTCACTTTGATTAAATGCCTAAAAAGTTATCTGATTGAAAAAAAAAAAAAGGAAAGAAGAAAAAGGATGTTGCATAAGCTTTTAATATTTAATTTCTATACTCTTAAGTATCCGGAAGAACATTTAGTTCCTGTTTTGAGAGATGAATGCCACGCATTGGGAAGTGAGCTGAAGGCTGATTTGCAGCGGCAGAGCTCGTTTGCTGCTCTAGGATGTACGTGCAGGGAAGAGTAGAAAGGGTTGAGTGGGCAGTTGGCAGCCGTTCACTGCCAGTGATTGCTGCTCATTCATAAAATCCGCAGCGCGGAGAGGCGGAGCCTGCAGAAGCTGGCGATGAATGGCGTGAGGAGATGTGCGCTAAACTCATCTAATTAAAAGCAGTTGCTTCGCATAAAGCAAAATGTGTTCGTCCTTTGCTCCTCAAGCCCACCACGGTTTGGTGAGTGTGGAGATCGCAGGGTTCTGTGTTCAGCGAACGGCAATAAATCACTTTCAGGGCTTTGAAAGATGCCCTCTAGTTTGTGATGCCATCTGGAGTGTGTCTTTTGGCTTTCAAACAAGCAGTTTGAGGAAATTAATGGGTCTCGATCCACTGATAAAAGGGAAATTTTGAAGTGAGTAGGGACTGTATTCTTGGACTGCATATTTTTAAAGCATCAATGACAGTGAAATTTAATTTCAAGAAGAGAGAGTGTCAGAAGCAGCAAACCGTCCTGTACGTTCTCACTCTTAAAATTGCTGCATCTATATTTTTCCCCTCATTGCAATGACTGCCAATCTGATAGATGGTCTCGACAAGATTTTTATTTCATCTTCGTGTCCAAAGTGAGGAAGTTACAGCCAGTTGATAGGCTTCCATTTTTAATTAATAAATCTGATTTCTTTGAAACAGCGTGTGAGTAAATGCTGTTGTGTCAGCTGCTCCACCTCTTGTAGTTTGGCCTATGCGTTTTGCTCATACTCTGAAAGCTGCAGAGCTGATGTAGTAAAGGCTGGGACGTGGTATTTAAGGCCAGGTTTATGTCCAGGCTGCCACTATATTTAAATTAAAGGACAAATGGCAGGTTCTTTGTGGCAAGTCAGGGTTTAGGATGTTAAATTACAAAATACTATCCCCTTAGAGCACCAGATCTGCCCTTTGAGAAGTGGGATAATCAATCTCTTTTCCCTGTATTTGGCCTGTTTGCAGGTTGTCTCCTGGGTCTAATCTTGCTCCAAGCATAGTCTGGAAGGATGTAATGCTGAGCTAAAAGATTTCATTTTAAATGAAGAGCTGGAGTACTGTCTGTGTATGGTTTACATAGCACCTCGGACTGAATGTGCCTGTTCCTTATCAGATGGCAGGATTTCAAAGCGACCCGGGTCTCTCGCTAACAAATAGCTAATTAAATTGTACACTGTAGGCTCTTTGAAGCTTGCTTTTTTTTTTTTTTCAGTCTCTCTGATAAAAATATACATCAGCCAAACTTCACTATGGCAGTGTTCCAACGGAAGTGCACGTATGCAGTTTCATCTCCTTTCGGGGAAGTTTGGTGTTGCAGCTCAAACTACGGCAGTCGCTGCCTTCACCGGGAGTGAGCGCACACCCCTTGGGGCCACTGTTTCCCTTTGTTCTCCAGAGTTTCTCCGTGCTCTCATTAGTACTAACAAGTGCAGTATAATATCTACATCAAAGGAAAACACACATTTGAAGAGGGAATGCTGCCTGTGACCTGCTGAGAGATGAGTCTGCAGGTACATCGTTCCCAGGTGTCTTGCAGTGGGACCAGCAGAGTCCCATGTACCAAAAAATATCCCTTCTGCAGGAGACTGATTTCTCTAGAGATGGGCAATGACCAGGTGCTCGAGTCCAGCAGCACGCATGGGGTTTGAAACCTCTCTTATCCATATTGCATGTGCAGTTAATTGACTGTATGCAAGAGGAGTGATTTACAGGTGCCTAGAAAATATCTGTTCATCAGTTATGTGGGTGTTGAATGAGTGCACTTGGTTCTGTGCATTTTGAAAAATGAAGTGCTGTACAAATACAATTTTTGAAGCCATCTCTCTTCTTTTTGAAGACACATTTCACCACAGAAGGAAGAAATCAAATGTATTGAACTTGCTTTCCACTGTAGTGGTATTTCATCTTTCAGACGTTTCAAGTAATGTATTGTGTGTTTATTTTCAGGCCATTCAGCTGGGTGATTTTTGGAGACTCGCTTGGGGTCCTTGTCTATTACTGGAGAACAGTTAATATTAGAGATGAGTGGTATGACTTATTTGGTTACACTATAGGCAGAGCTGTCTACATACAGCTCCAAACATTATGCAGGGGAATGTGATACTCTGAAAGCAGACTCAGATCTATCCACGTCAGTAACTGAGCATCCATGCAGAGCAGCTGTTAAAGATAAGATACCTTTTTAGGTTTCTAACCATCTCTTTTGCTAACACAGTCAGAAATGAGAGCAGCAGCAGATTCATCACAGGGCTTTCTGCAGACCCACTACTGATGAGAATGTGTACTGCAATATACTGGGTTGCTTTTAATTTCTGTCTGCACTCAGCACTGCTGATTTGGGTGTTCTGAAATAGGTAATGTTTTACAGTGTTAGTTTGGTTTTTTTTTTAAGGGATTCATCCTTTTAAATAAAATGTAAAGCAGACAAAAGCCAGCCCATCAGTGAAACACATCTCACAGCTGTAATCAGAATGGCAGTTACTAATTTTAACTTGGCAACTTCCCCATGTAACAGGCTACAGCTTGCAGTGATATTTCAGATATATCCTCTCAAAATGTTTTTTTTTGGCCCATCTTATTCTTCATCCCCCAGTGGATGCTTGGGGAGAATGAGGGGAAAGGGCTACACAAAGCAGCCCAACTCCTGTGCTTTCCTGGTGTAGACTCGTCTACCATCTTTTATTAGACCTGAAGTACAGACTAGACAACTAAAATAGGATGCATCAGGCTACATAGAAACATCTGCAGCATCACTGGCTTCTTCTAGGGTAATTTGCTATAAAAAATGACTTCTTAATTGAAAAAATAGGAACATCTGTATCTGGAGTGCCTATGGTTCAGTCTAGAGTCAACTAATAAAACAAATGAGATGTTCCTAGATGTGCCTGTTTCTCCTGGCTATGAAAGAAACTTCAGGTGGCTGGCTCAGATGTGGATGAGTAAAGCTGGGGGAGTCCAGTCACTCTGTGTGTCACAGAGTCACAGAATCATTAAGGTTGGAAGAGACCTCTAAGATCATCAAGTCCAACTGTCAACCCAACCCCACCATGGCCACTAAACCATGTCCTGAAGTGCCACATCCAGGCGCTTCTTGAACCCCTCCAGGGATGGGGACTCCACCACCTCCCTGGGCAGCCCCTTCCAGTGCTTGACCACTCTTGCAGTACAGACATTTTTCCCCATATCCAATCTAAACTTCCCCTGGTGCAACTTGATGCCGTTTCCCCTTGTCCTGTCCCTGGTTACATGGAAGAAGAGACCAACCCTCACCTCTCTACACACTCTTGTGAGACAGAAATAGTGATGTGGAAGAAGAGACCAACCCCCACCTCTCTGCACACTCCTGTGAGACAGAAATAGTGATGGTTATTTCCTAACCCAAACTATTGATCTTTTCCATCTCTTTTTTAGACGGCTGTGTCTTCTGACTTTACTTGAAGCCTTGATACAAGGACAAAAGGCTGGACGTTGTTTAAGAACTTAGAAATTCAGGTGAACTCTGCTGAAATCTCTCAGGTGCCTACTGAGGTTTTATCAGCCCACTCAAAACTCTCCCTTCAAGCCTGAGCACGTTTGAAAATCATCCCAAAGGGCCTGTTTCTGTGTACATATTTAAGAACGTTTCTTTGTAGTTTTATCTTGTGTTGGTGTAATGGAGACTTCCAGGAAAACTATGTCTAGATGCCTTCAGGAGATCCATAAGGAAACCCTTCACATGGAAAGCTTTTTTCGTAGCTTATTCTGTGGAAATGCCATGGTGTCCTGGTTCAGGATCCTTTTTTCCTGGAAAACTGTCCCTTTCTTCTTGTGTTGCAGTAGGTCAGGTAGAATTGGTGAGAACGAGTATCTTCCTGTGTCCTTTTCTGAAGAAGGGTTTTGAGCCTTTTGCAGTAAGGTAACTAGCTGCTTCTTTCTGGCTTGGAGAGGCTTCACCTGGTTGATCCTGGAAGATACTGCAGCATTGTTGTGTTTCCATGTGTTGGAGAGTCTTCATCTGGTTGATCCTGGAAGATGCTGCAGCATTATTGTATTTCCATATGTTGGAGAGTCTTCTTCTGGTTGATCCTGGAAGATGCTGCAGCGTTGTTGTGTTTTCATGTGTTGGAGTCTTCATTGAGTTGATCCTGGAAGATGCTGCAGAGTTGTTTTATTTCCATATGTTGGAGACACGTAAAGCTGTAAGCATAGAGGCTGAAGAGGAAATTAAAGTTTGACCCCATATACACCCTATAAACACCTTCTCCATTTTGAGTTGGTGTGAAGTGGTGTCAGGCAGACTAAATCTTGCATCCTTTTGAAGTTGCTTCTATTTATATTTACCATAATAATCACTTCGATCAAGCATCGAGCTTATTCTTTCAGTAGCGTGTGGGTTTTGGGAAACCTATATCTGCTTTTCTGCAAATGTACAGGGCTGGAGAGTGACAACCGGGCTTTCTTCTTCGTGTGAGTGACAGAAAATAAGGCACAGCCCTGTCAGGTGTTGGATGATGATACTGTCTGATCCCAGAGAGCTTTGATAAACATCAAGTACAGAAATGTCTGCTCTGTTCATGGTGTCTTCTAAGTCGATGTTGAAAACTAGGCTTGTTGTAGCAAGTATTGCAGTCCTGATAGTTCTTCATTACAGAAAATGGTGAATAACTGCAAGAAAAGCTGGTTTAGAGATGCAGGAAAAAATGTATTTGCTGGTTTGTAAAGGATAATTGTGAAGGCCTGAAGGAACCTATGAGAAAATGGAAAGAAGATGTAAAGGAAAGGGAGTAGGAAGAGTGAAGGCATGTGCTATGTGAATGGAAGTGTGTGGTTTTTTAACTCCTTGAGCCATAGGAAACATAGAGCTAGGGGTTTTGATTAGGAAGTGTAAATATAAAAATCTGTGAAAAATCTGTAAAAACAATGTTCAAGTCAGTGTCATGGTTGGAAATGACTACCGTTTAAGTCTAAACTATGTTTGCGTGAAGGAAGGGGAAAGGAGCAATCAGTACAAATGCATTGATTGTATTTTTTTCTCTAACAATTTGTAGATCAAGTATTTTCAAGTTTTGGAGAAAATCATGTTTGCTTTACGGTTTTAGCAGCATAAATAATGTATAAATATGGGACCTTGTTGTGAAAATACTGTCTTGTAACTCTTCTGTCTACTGAGAATAAGATGAATTTGCATCATTACCAGTTTAGTAATGGAGATGGAGCCAGTGGTTTCCCAGCCAGTGGGTTCCCCTGTAAGTGAAGGCTCCGTGCATCTGTCACTCAATTATTTAGTTTGATAAAGCTGTTACTGCCATTTTATTGTGATTCAGATTGTTGTGCTAAGGGTTATACCGAGGTTTAGACTCTTGAGACCTGAAGAATTTTATATGTAGCCCATGGGTTTAAATCCTGCATTACCAGAAGTTTCCTTACGGCAGCTGTGTGCTCTATTGGCACAACCTTCTTTGACATGAAAGGGTTTAAACAAAAATCCACGATTTTCCCACCTAATTGCAGTATGTTTTTTTTCCAGCCGATTGCTTAGGTGTAATAAATATTGCAAAGTGCATGGGACTTGCAGAATTTAACATCAATGATGTTGCTTCAGTGATGTCTGCAATGGAAAGATGCTGCTGGGTGAAAACCTACTGTAGCTTTGATCCCAGCCTTTGGGACACAAAATATGATTTTATATATATATATGTGTGTGTGTGTAAATATATATATATTTATCTATGATATAAATTAATTTATACAAATATATATGTATTTTTAGAAAATTAAGGCATATAAAATAATAAAAATAAATAATGAAAGAGTCGTTAATGTCTCTTTCCTCCCTCTGACTGTTGGTGCAATGAGTTAAATGAAAGTAAAGTGATTGCACTACCCTCTTCTTTTTGATGTCTCCTTAGTTTTGGAGATATCAGTCACTAATTCATACAACATGTCCTCTTAGAAGAAGGCCCATGTCCTAAAGCCTTATATTTCTAATGGCTTGCAACAAAATGAACCTGAGTACACTGAGGTGTAAACCCTAAGGCCAGGATAAATTTTGAGCAGTTGAGGCTACCCTGGAGTTCAGTTAAAATGTGGTACCTCCCAACCAAAGACATTTTCCTCAGCAGGCAGTTCCCGACCCACTCAGAATTTGATGGCTTGTTAGCACATTTTTAAAACAAGCTTTTCTTTCTAGCACTTTCATGGGACATAAGAACATCTGCCATCCAGACAGATTTCTAAATGTATCTCTTCTAAATGCACTGAAATACAGTATTTCAAACGATGATACTTTTCATTTGCTCTTAAATTACTGAGTTTGTCCATGGAGTCTATTCCCGAATCACTACTTCTCCTGTCACATCGTGTCTGTATGGTAAAGGAGGTGGTGGGAGAGATTTGGTCTTTAGTTCTAAATTTTTTTCCCGATCGACGTTATTGCTTTGAAGTGTGCAAGATCTTGACTTTAAAACACTCGTTGCTTTATCGTGCATATCTTTTAAATTTGGTTCCCCTTTCAGGGTATCCCCATTTCTTATTGTCTTCCTCATTTCTTTGACTTCACATAGAATCACAGAGTGGTTTGGGTTGGAAGGAACCTCAAAGCTCATCCAGTCCAACCCCTGCCATGGGCAGGGACACCTCCACCAGCCCAGGCTGCTCCACGCCCCGTCCAACCTGGCCTTGAACACTGCCAGGGAGGGGGCACCCACAGCTTCCCTGGGCAACCTGGGCCAGGGCCTCACCACCCTCACAGTCAAGAATTTCTTCCTCATATCCAGTCTAAATCTGCCCTCTTCCAGTTTAAAACCATTCCCCCTCGTTCTGTCACTCCCTGCCCTTGTAAAAAGTCCCTCCCCAGCTTTCCTGTAGGACCCCTTCAGGAACTGGAAGGCTGCAATAAGGTCCCGCCGGAGCCTTCTCTTCTTTAGGCTGAACAACCCCAACTCTCTCAGTCAGTTCTTATAGGGAGGACTGGGAATATGTCCTCGACCGCTCTTTTGTCTTCCCAGTTTCCACCTCTGTTAATTCTGGCTGGTATCTTTTAATTTTTCGGTCAGTCCAGGGCAGAGGGAGTGGTTTGGGTTCCTCTTCTCGCCACGTGTAACATTTCTCTGGAGGACAGACTAGGCCACGCTTTGGTGGGACCCTCAAGAGGAACACTCCAAGTCGTGCCTTGGTGAAGGACAACTTCTGAGCTCCTTCGTGTAAGCTGGGGCACGCTTTGAGTCTGGGCTGTATGGAGAGTGGCGTGTGAAGGTCTTGGCCATGGCGTTGGAAGGTAGAAAGAGCAGTCAAGCAATCAAGTAGTTGTGAGGAACCTGGGCAGGAGAACGGAAAGCTGCTTATGAACTTTCTGGAGAGCTTCCTCCTGTGCTGAGGATGAGGGATCGTCATACTGAGGAAGCCCTTCTGTGGACTTCCTTGCAGGAAATTCACTATTCTCCATCCCTGATGTGATGTATGGCATCTACAATGTGACGTAGGGTCAGCTAGCAAATCTCAAATACTTTAATATTTGCTTCATTAAGGTAGAAAGTGCGAAATTTCTGCAGAAAGGAGCAGGCCAAGTGTTGTTTCTTCAGGGTTGCCATCAGAAATTGAAGCCTGGCTTCTCATTTACATCCTTCACGCACTGGAAACCTCCCCTTTTAGGTAACTTGATTTTCTTTTACTGTAGACTTTTGTGAAGCTCTGTGAGCATTGCTTACCATGGAAGTGCTTCTGCATCTCTCAGATTCTGAAAATACTTCATCTCCTGGAGTTATTTTTTTGGTCATAGGAGGCTGGGAAAAGATAGTTTATCTTGACGATCAGCAACCAAAATAGGCCGTGCCACATGATTTTCCAGGACCCAGTTGGCTGATACAAAGTTTGTAATGCTAAAAGAAAATCTTATAGTAACAATACTAACTTTATGCTCTGGTCTAAAAGTAGAGGTAGTGGTTTATAAGCAATTTATTTTTCTTTTGTTTTTTCAGCTTGGATACCTGTGGAATTAGTGACCCATCTAGACAGGATTTCAAAACCGCTTCAAGAGAGAAAGCTGCTTTCAGTTGGTCAGACGGTTCTGTCTTAAAGCAATGGTGATATGTTAAAATGTCTTGTTACCGGGTTTTAAACTGTTCTGCTTTTTGAGACTTTGAAACTTTGCTGCAGGTGATGGTGATGATCTTCATGAGATAACTGTTGCTTTTTCAATGTGCATAAGTTGTCCATCTACATTAAGCAGACCTTTAAGACCAGAGGGAGAGCAGCACCAATAATACCCATCCATCAGTTAAGAGTAGCTGGGAAGGCACGAGTGAGAGAAAACATTTCATCTAAAATACTCTCGCTGGGAGTATATTGTGAATATTTTTAAGTCTTAGTACGCTAGCACCCAAAACTACATTTCTGTTCGTATTTAAAGTATAGGAATTTGCCGATTTAGGAGATCAATGGAACAAAATGATAAGCTGCAGTGAGGCGACAGGCTTGGAGCTGTCTGCCAACACTTGTTCGCAGAAAGGGAAAACAACTTAAAATACAAAATTTTACCAAAAAGAAATACTTAACGCCAGAAGGCTGGGAAACGTATCTTTTTTTTTTAATTGTAGGAGTATTCAAATGAAGTTTTGTGCTGTTTGAGCCATGATGTGTAGAGGACTTCTACATCTTTTAATTTCAGTAGCAGCCACGTTTTCACTTCACGCCTGCGTTCAGACTGAACAAATTTGAATTCCAAACTGGAAAGCTCTCTTAAATGTTCCTTGAGTCTAGGAGTGGATGTTCTTGTGTATCAGCACCTCGCTGGTGCTCAGGTGTGTTACTGTGAAGGTTTTAGAGCTGATGGGTTAGAAAAAACGCTCAGGTTCCATAGGGATCTGCACAAAGTAAGGACCTGAACAGAGAACCAAAATTTGGTTGGGGTTATCTGGAATGGAAGCTGTGTTGGGGTGTGCTGTGTTCTTCTATAATTTTCTTTGTGTCTGCTTACAAGGCACTTACTGTCATGGCATTTTGCTTGGATGTGAAAATAGAAATAGGGATAGCAACTTGTGGGGTTTTGGCTTTTTTTTGTGGGTTTTTGTGGTTTTTTTAGAGTTCAACCACAGAAGATATGGAGTGCCCAAAGGCCAAATTATTTCAGAATTCAGGCAGAAGAAATGGCTGAGATTAGCTGTGATGCCTTCGACCACAGTTTGGGTTTACATTTGTAAATGTACAGCAATACATGTCTGTGGTGTACCAGCCCCTTTAGAAAGGTGATGTTGGAAAAATTCAGTAACAGAGCTTGAACTCAGAGGAAGGGTGAGGACCACAGTATTTTCTATTACCTGAGAAAGCACGGAGATCTGTCTAGGTAGTAGGATGGGAGTGAATGCTTCAGGAATTGCTCTTCTTAGCATCTAGGGGATGTTTGTAGGCTGCCTTTATCAGCACCTTTCTGCCATGTTGTGATATAATTTGATATATTTAATTTATTGCTTTTTTAACATGGACCTTGTGGTTTTATAGTGATTTTTCAACAAGTTTGCCTTGTTGTGATAGAAGCCAGGAGAGATTTTATTAAAAAAAACAACCCAGTGACTTTTCTTCTTGGACTACAAGTACAAAAAAATGACTTAATCATATAATTGTCACTTATTGTCTTCAATGGGCAGAGTTAATACTGTTCCTGTGCATTTCAATCCATAACATGTAATAAGTTATTTTTAAATTTAACCATTATGCCGTTGTTTTTTTCATGCTACGCACAGTTAAAAGGAGACTTACAATGTCACTGAAATGTATTTTTTTTAATTACATAATTGAGATGTGCTTAATTCCGAGCTGTTTTAACATGATTTTTGTAGTGGAATTTACGCAGCGTGTAATTTTATCCTTATACTGCATTATCTATATTCTAGCTACTCACCCAATTAAGAAAAGGAGTAAAGAATACTGAGTCAATTAAATGAGCAAATTGACCGTTCTGGGAGACTATTTAACAAGCTTTTTTACATCAAAACCTACAGATAGTAATCTGATGGAGGACTTACTTGGTTCTGATAAAAATGACACATCTATGCTGGAAGCATACATTGCTTTGTCAAAACACGGTTGCAATCGATCAACAAAATGTTCTGCTCCTCTGTGGACAAAAGAGCTAAGATATGTACAAAAATATCTTTCTAAGCCCCAATTATCTCTTTGGAGTGCAAGATAACTCTTATTTGATTTGCAGGCTTACATTATTTGGGGGAGAGAGCAGTTCAGAAGTGTTAAACCACTTTACCACCACCCTGTGTTCAAGAAAGCAGCCGGTGTTTAAGAAAAAAGATGAAAAATATGTAGAAAATTAGAATTTGTATGGCATTTAAAACATCAGGCAATATTTTATCACAGAAACGACTCATTGATTAAGTTTGTGTTGGGTAAGTAAGCACTGTAAAATTCTGCATCTCAGTGTCGAATGCGTATATAACTTTAAAATACGGTTCTAGTTTAGAACCCCGCCTCCATATTACTAGCATTTAAACCAAAAAACCTAATTTAGTAAATCTAGTTTATTTATAGATGTGTTAATTGGATTCGGTCACAAATTGCAAGTGATTTATCATCTATCGTAAGTATAAAGCACTGGAAGGGCAAATAATCATTTAAAGAATTATGTCTAATTTTACCCCATTGGTTTTGCCTTTTATGAGCATCCTGAGTACCCATTGGTTTTTCCTTTTATGAGCATCCTGAGTACCCATTGGTTTTGCCTTTTATGAGCATCCTGAGTAAACAGTAGGTGGGTGAGAAATGAATTTCCTCAAATTCTGTCTTTTCTCATGGAAGAAGTCAGTATTTTACAGAGGCAAAGTGGATCTGTCATAGCTAAGTGCGTACTGTTGCATGGGGGATATTAAACATAATTCCAAAGTGGCAGTGTAAATAGTTATTATAAATACATTTATTAATCTAGACTTCAGAAAAATCAGATGGGAAAGATTAAGTCTGTAATAGGCTGCCACTTTGACTCGTGATAAAATAAAGCAAAAGTGAAAATGAATCAGTAAAATAAATCAGTAAAACTAAATATGCCCACTAATGTGTAAATATTGTTTTGAACATGAGATCTGTGCTTTAAATTATAACTAAACCCAACCTTCATATAGGAAGGGGAAATGCTCAGTAATGAAGTGATCATTTTATAAATGTCATTCGTTATTAAATCAAATTTTGTGCTTTCGAACTATTTTCTATTAGCACATTCCACACACTTGTACCACACAGGCACAGGACCCGTGCAGAAGCAGGAGAGCAGATCTGGAGAAAACGTACGATGAGGGGGGTGTTTGCTATATAAGGCTGGCAAATGTCAGTTATTTTTCTTCCAATGTGTCTTTGCAATATGTCCTCTTGCATTTCTGTGTTGTTATTTAGAAATCCCTTAAAATCATTATAGGAGTGAAAATTTTTAGCTATGTTTGGTTCAGCTTGCGTTATTGGAGCATTCACTTCAGCAACCAAACACACCATAAAACATGACCGGAGAATAAAACCTGCACCATTCCCACACCCATTTCAGCAAAGGTTGATAATTAAGTTGTTCAGAAGAGCTGAAAGGCAAGAATCAAAATATTTCTTGGCTACCTCTTAAGGACGGATGATTACGTTACATTACACCTTGGGGTTTTAGGTGGGAGATTGCTTTGTGTGGAAGTTCTCAGTTTGGATTTGGGAGGTTTTGTTCTGGCTCATCCCTCATTTTCCCTGGTTTGGTCATCCTGGGTTGATTTCTGTCTTCTTCACTAGATGATAAACATGGCTACACAGAGTAACGGGCTTGTTTCTGTTGGTTCTCAATTTGGCATTGCCCTGAGCCAAAGCTATTTCCAGTCATAAGCTATTAAAAAGCGCACCTTTTGAGCTGTTAATTAATGTATTTTGTCTGAGACTGTCAGTGTGTGGAATAAATGCTTTGAGGATTTCTGGCTTTAATAATAATTATATTAAGATTCCAAGAACTGTAAGCTGCAGTAGCAGCTTGTATGTACCTCACTCTTTTGCTTATGCACTTCAGAGTAGTGTACCGGTGTAGACATATTTCATACCATATAAATATTCAGAAAAAGAAAGTACTTTGAATTACGTAATTAAAATTTAAACTGAAAGTAATATTCCTTTTAAGTCACTGGCATAGCATTTTACAGGAAGTGGAGAGTGTTTCAGCAGCTAAAACCAGCATGTCTTTATTTAAATTTAAATAAAGCATGTTGAGGTCAGTCGACCGAAATAAGAGCTATTTGCAACAGCGAATAGCAACAGAAATGTAATAGCAGTGACTATTTGAATAGTCCTTCCTTCCTTCCTTCCTTCCTTCCTTCCTTCCTTCCTTCCTTCCTTCCTTCCGTCTGTCCTTGTTGAATTATCTATAATTATCTTGTAGTATATGGTCTATCTGCGTCTTTGTCTCGCCTTTGAGCACCTTGATAAATCTCCAAAGGAGTAATTTAAACTCTTTACAGCTGATGAAATTTTTAATAAGATTACTTGATCGGATAATGTACTTCTCTGTCCCATTAGAATATATATATTTCAGGTAAATTTAATTACCTCTTTAAGCTATGTGCATCTTGTGAAATTATCTTTCAAAAATTTGATTTTTACAGCTGGGTTGTCCAAAGAATGAAAAAGCCTTTTGGATGAATACAGCCAGACTAAATGCCTGTGAAGTTTGTGCCATGTGAAGTTCATGGAGTCTCCATTCTTGGAGATATTCAAGACTTGGCTGCACATGGTCCCGGGCAACCTGTGGTAGCTGACCCTGCTTGAGCGGGGTGGGCTAGGATGAAAGACCTTGAGCAGTCTGTCTGAATGGACAGATTTACTCGCAAGGATGCCATGATTCATGTAAATGAATCACTCTCAATGATGCCATGATTCTGTAAAATTAAATTCAGCAGAAAAATGAAATCCAAATCAGGGCATGTCTGTATGCGTTAGATGTCATAGGTCTCTGTCCTCTTAAATGCGGAATTTGTAATGAAATATTGTCAAAATAATTTCTGGGATTTTTATTTTGATTGAGTTTTTGTATCATCAGGATAACAATATTTAAGATGTTGTAGTTCTGTGTGGATGTTTTGACATCCTCATAATTATATCATTTCAGTATCATGGGTAATGAATGCCTTGTTCCTTGGGAACTCCCATTAATATCTCTTAAAACCGTGTTAAGTAAGTACTATACTTTGAATACACATAGTGCATGATCATTTGACTCAACCAGCTTCACATTCAGCCAGAGGTCTGTAAATCACTTCACTGTTGACTGGATGTCCTGGTCAGCAGTGGCACAAATGACAGACACCACTGTTAGCAGTGGTGTTGGCAACAAGTGATGCAGTTGGCGTGGGAAGGGACCAACTCTGTGGGGCTGTTTGCCAGTCTGGAGTCATTAATGGTCCTGGGACTCAGACCAGCTCCTCTTATGGTTTTTCTTAGGGTCTGCTTTGTGGGAAGTCTCATTGCTGTAATTCCAGGCCTCCTACCAGACCTCCTGACTGGCAGAACTTTGAGCATAGTACAAAGATAAGTTTTGGCTTCAACTGTTGGTTTCTTTTTTAAGATAAATGCTTTAATAATGCAAAACATTTTTACTTTTGTTATTACTGTCATAGTTTTTATTAGAAGAACCAAGCATATTTTAGGGGGACCTTAACTGCCCTTAGGAGCTTTCATCTTTTTGATGTTACAGCGAATAAAGCACTTCTCCACTTCTGAAACCACATGTATAGAGAGATCTCTGTTTCTGCTTCTACTATAACATGACAGGCAAGGCAAGGAAAACTCTGCATCTGAGAACCCTTAACTCTGCAGGTGGTTTGGGGTGACATTCTTCTCATCTACATTTCCTTGTCATCTAAACCTTTTTCTAGTCAGTGCTGTCAAAAGGGGCATGTGTACTGAGAAATACATCTGTAAGAAGTTGAATAGTAATCCTTTGTATCTTCTTTTTTTTTCACTATTAACTGCTGAGAGACTGTAGGTGACTTGTTCCTTTTTTTTTAGAAAACAAAATTATTTCAGAAGAACTTAATCACGATTTCTCCCCCAAACCATAGGGCTTGAAGAGACTTACTCCTACATATCAGTATTGATAGCTCATGTATTTATGTAGCTCCTTCGCTTGCTTCTTTCTTTCTCATCTCAAGAGCTGTTGAAAAAGATTATTAGAAATAGGGAACTTCCACCAGTGGACTCCACTCAGATTTGAGTCTCATTGGTTTAACTCAATCTGATTGTGTTGAGCCCATGTGACTGAGACCCAACTCAATCTGAGTTGAAGAAGTAGGGAACTCTGGTTGAGTTGAGTGGTTGGGTGGAGGTTCCCTACTTCTTTCTTCAAGCTAAACAAGCTACTAGTAGCTAAATACATGTTTTGTAAAGCATGCTCAGATAATCTAAAACAAATAGCTGTTTAACTAGGGGAAATTCTGCTCTGCTAGGTGAATCTCAGTATTTGAGCCTCTTGGAAAGGAGATACTGGTCCAACTTAAGAATTTTCCCAAGTCATGCAGACTCCACACAGTTTCCTCTCCAGAGCAGTGCTGTTCCTGACAGTTTGTCAGTGGTTTGCCTCAAAAATCACCCTTTCCAGGTTTAGATTTATGCAGTGCCATCCCTTGCTGCTGGTATGTGGCCAGGATGCTCTGAGGAGCTCAGCATCCTCTACTCCTGCTCCAGGGAAGTGGTCAGGGCACTGCAATGGGGTGGTCTTCCTCTTTCTCGTCCTCTTCTTTCTACTCTGCCCTGGTGAGACCACATCTGCAATATTGTGTTCAGTTCTTGGCCCTCAGGTCAAGGACAGGAACTGCTTGAAAGAGTCCAGCAGAGCCACAAAGATGATGGAGGGAGTGGAGCATCTCCTGCTGAGGAGCGGCTGAGGGAGCTGGGGCTCTTTAGCTTGGAGCAGAGGAGACTGAGGGGTGCCCTCATTCATGGGGATCAATTTGTAAAGGGCAAGTGTCAGGAGGAAGGAGCCAGGCTCTGCTCTGGGATGTCCAATGCCAGGACAAGGGGCAATGGGAGCAAGCTGGAGCATAGGAGGTTCAACCTGAACATGAGGAGAAACTTCTTTACTGTGAGGGTGCCAGAGCACTGACCAGGCTGCCCAGAGAGGTTGTGGAGTCTCCTTCTCTGCAGACATTCAAAACCCCTGGCCGTGTTCCTGTGTGACCTCCTCTGGGTGATCCTGCTCTGGCAGGGGTTGCACTGGGGGAGCTTTTGAGGTCCCTTCCAACTCCCAATATTCTGTGATTCTGTGTTTCCTCCTGTTCTTCACTTGCATCCTTTCTGGGTTAAACATGTATAAGTGAGGTACGCCGCAAACTGAAAACAAGCTAAATAATTCTACCATCTGTTACAAGCCATCAAAACAGAAGTAGGATAAAATAAGAATTCATAATAGCTTTAAAAATACAGTGCAATTGGGAGGGAAAGCAGGTGAATGTTTATGTAACACAGCTTGCTGTGGAAATACGAAGTCGTACATTTTTGGCGTGTTAATGATTTTAAATCTTCTGAAAGATAATTGGTGAAGTTTATCCAGGTACCACTTCAAAGAGTCACTGTCCTCATAGAGGTAGGTAAGGTTCTGTAGGTGCTTGCCGTCCTGAATAGATGGACAAACACAACTTATGTAATTTGCAGCATATAGTTATTGCTGCCCTCTTTCCTTTCATAAATTAGTGGTTTTAATTAATCCTTTTGTTTATGGTTGAGCTGCTTCGCTTTTGGCTGACTTCACCCCCTGTAGGAGCCATTCTGTCCAGCGGTGCAGAAAACCATGTCTATGGCTGTGATAAGGAGCTTGACGAATCAAGAACAGACATAATTTATACAGAGGTTTGTTCTGGTTTATACACAAATGAAATGGCCATGGGACAGGGATTTTTCTAATAAGACTTAGTACAGAGTCACCTATGAGGTGAAGATCAAGCATGTGGTGGGTGAATAATGTACCTCTTGGGTTTTCAGTCAAGTGTTCACTTACGCTGGGCTGGTTCATCTTTCAGAAGGGTTCAAAAAGACTAAGGATGAGCAATGTAGTAAAAGAAGTGCTGGGTATTCACCAAACTCTTCCACATTCCTTTTTTTTAACAGGACAATGATTTTTATTTTTCTCTACAATTTTTTTTTTTTGGTGAAAGAGATATTAGAGAACTCTCAAGTTCTTTAAATTGGTTCTGAACAAAACACAGATTTTAGCAAAGGACAACTTCTAGAAGGTTTCCTTAGCTAAAGCATTCACATAAATAGTGTAGATCTGAAGGGAATGACAAAAAACATCAGTTCTTCAGGAGCGAAAGCTGTTCTTCACTGCACAGGAGTTTTCTGTGAGCTTTGCCTTTCAAGTATGAGATTTTTCTGGAATTCAGGCCATGGTTTCACAGTAGTCAAGAACAGGATGAGGAGAAGTCTTGATCTTAAGGCGATGCATTAATACAAATTAATGTGGAAATTGGTTCCTTTGTATTACAGCATAATTTCAAAATCAGTAGCTTATGGAATGTACTTACTAAATCGTGTCTGTCTAGTTGAATAGATTTAATTGTGCTTCACTGAGAAGGCTGTAACACCCTTTGAGGGTTCCTTTCTTATCGATAACATTTGTATTTAGAAATATATATATGTGCAGAAAAATTTAAAGTAATATCCCGGACTGCTAACTTAAAATTAAGAATGTGAATGTGGAAAAAATTATTCATACAGTACATCAGATGGGTTATTTATTTCGTTATGATAATGAAGCACATCTTTTTAATGAATTAAAAACCATTTTGAGAAAAACAGGTGGTGCTGAAGTTGGGACTGAGTCAAGAGGCATCTTACTTGCAAATAAGCCGAGTGGTGATAAGTAACACAACGTGCTGTTGGTAAAAACTGTTGACCCAATCTGCTCTGTGCTGTTCAAATCATCCCCTAGATCTTCAAACAACAACACGTGTCTCTTCCGAAGCATAAACTGCTTCTTGCTTGTTAATACTTTAATTGTTTAATTGTTTCCTTCAAGAGGAAATGGCCTTAAGTTGCACCAGGGGAAGTTTAGGTTGGATCTGAGGAAAAATGTCTGTACTGCAAGAGTGGTCAAGCACTGGCAGGGGCTGCCCAGGGAGGTGGTGGAGTCCCCATCCCTGGAGGGGTTCAAGAAGCGTCTGGATGTGGCACTTCAGGACATGGTTTAGTGGCCATGGTGGGGTTGGGTTGGTGGTTGGGCTCAGTGATGTGAGAGGTCTCTACCACTTTAATGGTTCTGTGATTCTGTGACAACTGACAGCAAAGTTTTTTTTGAAAAGCCCAGAATTATGCCCTTTCTCATGACTTCAAGGGGAGGCCTTTTCAGTCCACCCAAACTGAAGGGATTATCTTCTTGTCCTGAATAGAGAAGGTCTGTACTACATCTGTGGCTTGTCCTGCATGGAGGTGGTTATAGAAGTGCCAATGCTGGCCTTCCATGTTACCAATTTCAGCAGTCGACTGAAAGGACAAACTCAAAGCTTATGCACCCAGGGACACGTGGCAGGAGCACAGTGTTTTACCTGTGCGTAGTCCTCCTTTGGTTTTTGTGATACATCAGTGTGTGTCCTCCTGCAGCCTACACCAGGGTTCAGTCTTTCAAGCTGTTTTATAAAGAAAATGCCAGCCTAATATGTGGATGCATTGTAAAGTGCAGTGTGTAGAATTAGTAAGTGTTGTCTGTCAGCCTCGGCAGTCCTGTACTGTCATTTTTTTAGTAAACGGGCACTCAACGTGAATGATACTTAGATTATTTTGGAATGAACTTCGTTTTGTGATGCACATTTAGCCACCTATGTAGTTGCCACATTAGACTAATGTGAATGTGTGCTCCATGAATTCTTCAGAGTTGGAGGTGAATGGTAACAACTCACCGACCTGTCAGCCTCACCTCTGTGCCTGGGAAGGTCATGGAACAGATCCTCCTCAAAGCTATGCTGAGGCACCTGGAGGACAGGGAGGTGATTCAAGACAGCCAGCATGGCTTTATCAGGAGCAAGTCCACCTGACCAGCCCAGTGGCTTTCTGCAATGGGGTAACTGCATCAGCAGACAAGAGAAGAGCCATGGATGTCATCTGTCTGGATTTCTGCAAGGCCTTTGACACAATCCCCTACAACATCCTTCTCTCTAAGTTGGAGAGGTGTTGGATTTGATGGGTGGACTGTTCAGTGTATGAGGAGCATTAGAAGGGAGCATTAGGAGGAGAGCTACCAGCAGGTTCAGGGAGGTGATACTTTCCCTCTACTCAGCACTGGTGAGGCTGCTTATTACACATGTTATTGAAGCCATACCTTCAAGAGATAGGGCAATAACAGAGAACGAAAAGGAAGTATTGGAGATTTTATCTTCATAAGCATTTAAGATTTCCCATTTGGTGAAACAGAAGCTTTGAAGCTGAATTTCTTTCCTCCCATCCGCTCCTGTAGTCTTTCCTGCTCCTGTTTGTATTTTCTCTCTCCTGGAGTTTCTTGCAACTGCTGGTGCAGCTGCCCCTTCTCTGGACCTAAATGTCAGCTTTTCTTTGGCAGACAATTTCTTTTCTTATGAAATCAGACTTTTGGGTTTTGACTGGAATTTCTAAATCTTTTTTACGTGCTTTTTGATTCTAAAGAGCTAAACAAAGTTACTGTAATAGGCTGGAAGGGCCAATTGTGACTCTTTCCTGCCCTTTTTGCTCAATGCTTTCCTGGTCTTGACTCTTTTCCTACTCTGTGATGGGAGGCCTGGCAGGATTGAAGGAAGGTATTTTTGGGGTGACACGAGGAGGGAAGGTGAATTTGGAAGGGAAGACCAAGGAAAGCAAGACTGGGGCACAATGACTTGAAAGAGAAATGGACTTAGAAGAAGGGGAAATGAAATATTAGCAGAAAACACAAGAAGGAGGCAGATATGTTAAGCAAGTCAGTAGGCTTAGGGAAGATATATCAAGGTAGACCTGTGGGATGTTTGTATTTGCATAACATCAATATATGCAATTTTATGCAAGTTTTCTCTCAGACTTTGCAAAAGCTTTTCTAAAAGTAGGTGCATCCTGCAGCCGTGCTAAGAATAGGCAGGGAATCTTAAGGAAACCATGATTTAAAAAAAATAAGTGGGAAGGAAAGTGGAAGAATTAAACAGAAAGTGGGAAAGCATAGCAGAATAAGTGGTAAGGAAGAAATAGCACAACCAGAAATCAAAGGGATAATTAATGGAGCAGGAAGATGGCAGTAACTGTATAAAGTGTGGGGAAGAACTAGAAACGTGCATCTCCCGTCTCTGTCTGTGAGGGAATCGTGTTGAAAACTGCTCAGCTATGTGCCGGTTATGTGATTGCTGATGCTCCGTGGAGACACTTTCTGAAGAGAATTTGCCACTCCAAACATCGTAGAAAGTGTTTTGGAAGGCTGTTATGTTTTGGGAAAAACAAAAAGAATTAAAAATAATAGTGGCAAAGTTTCCTGATTTATCTCAGTTGACAAAGATTATTCAGTTTTGAATGTGTGTCATCTAGGTGTACTTAATACCTGCAAAAATAATACAGTCATTCACAACACGTTCCTTTTTAGCCATTTATTGGCTATACAGCGTTCCCTTCCACTTTGGTGCTAGAAAATGCTGATTTTCCCTTTTTTGCCCTAATGAGGTGAGAAAATTGGTCTCTTATATTGCCATGGTTTAACCCCAGCCAGCCACTAAGCCCCACACAGCCACTCGCTTACTCCTCCCTGGTGGGATGGGGGAGAGAATCAGAAGAGTAAGAGTTGGAAAACTCGTGGGTTGAGATAACAACAGTTTAACAGGTAGAGCAAAAGCCGCGTATGCAAGCAAAGCTTCTTTCTCCAATTTTATATGCTGGGCATGACATTAAAGCGATAGGGAATATCACTTTGGTCAGCTGGGATCAGCTGTCACTTCCCAACTTCTTGTGCACCCCCAGCCTACTCGCTGGTGGGGTGGAGTGAGAAGCAGAAAAGGGCTTGACTCTGTGTAAGCGGTGCTCAGCAATAACAAAAACATCCCTATGTTATCCACTCTGTTTTCAACACAAATCCTAAACACAGCCCCATTCCAGCTACTGTGAAGAAAATTAATTCTATCCTGGCCAAAAGCAGCACAATATTAAAAAACCTCAAAGAACTTAAGTCTGTAAGCCTGTCCCATCTAACAGTTTTCTGTTTGTAACACTCTCAATAGCAGACATTTAACCGTTTAATACATGAATTTACCTGGATGAAAAGTAATGTTGCTTTTCCCAGAGAAACCAAATTTAAGTTCGGTGCACTTTTTCTTTAAAAATACTCCTAATAATTGATCACGCATATGCTGATCAATGTCAAATGAGATTTTTCTTTTTATTTTTTCTTACTTTTAGATCTGACATATTGCCAGACTGTGCTATCAGGAGTGCGCAGATGTCGTGAACCTTTTTCTAGGTTCCACAGGGTTTTGTTAGTGAGCTGATGTGGATCTTTGTTAACAGGAAAACACGTAAATCCTTCAGGAGAGTTTAGTCTCTTAAAACCATGTAAGTCAAGTGTGATCTAGTGCCACTGTTGGCATCCGTTTGAATTTTCTCATCACCAGTTTATCTCATCATCATGGATTTTCTCATCATTGATGCACTGTGTGACCTATAGTACGGTGCTAAATTCTTCTGTGCAGAGTTGAGAAAAGTGAAAAATGAGTGGAACACTTGCGCTTTTAGCCGGTATTATTGCTGAAAATATTTTGATGCTTTCAGAGAGAAGATGCTTGAGAAATGCAGAACAGAAATGGTGTAATTTATTTCTTCTCGCATCACTTTTATTTTTTTGGAAGCACTGCAGGTCTCACAGAACTCATTTTACAGCAGCAAAAGACATAAATTAATTCCCCAATTCTTGCCGCTGCTGCTTTGTCATTTTTTTTGCATCTCTTCCCTATCTTGCTTTTAAAATTTGATCTCTAAGAAGTCTTTCTACAAGCAACCACTGTGGGACACGTTCGTTAGATCTGCTCTTCTTCTTGCTCATTGGGCCTTAAGTCAGATGATTGGAATTGGGACAGCAGTTCAAGCAATTGAACTGATGGCTTGGAGGAAAAGCTGGCAGGTGAATTTGGCAGGGTGTCCTTTTGGCTACGAAGTTCCTTGGTGACCAGGAAAACAGCACATCACATTTCTGCAGATCCTTGATCCTCATAGTAATCCTACAGTAGTCTCCATCTCTAGCCCATCCACACGTAGTAAGTCTAGAGCGGCAAGTGGATGAGTAGTTGAAGTGGTTGGACGGTGCTGTGCTTCCTCAGGAATTTGGTTTATAAGGTAGGAAAGTGAAATGTTGGTAGTTTGACTGTCTATGGTATTGACTATTCAGTAAGAAATCTTCATTATCAGTTGTATTATCCAAAATATTATCGGTTCTATTATGCTTGGAAAATAAAATCCTAGCGAAGATGTTGTCTTCCATTCTGCTTTTTGACCCATCACCCCACATAAATAATTCTGGAGAGGATTAATCATGTCAATTTTTGGTGCTTGAAAGCAGGAGATGTGTGCTGTGAATTAAAAAATATTAAGGTCGTTTTGACAACGACCTTGTGGTCGTTTGAGCCACAAGGATGGTGAGGAGTCTGGAGAACAAGCCTTATGAGGAGCGGCTGAGGGAACTGGGCTTGTTTAGCCTGGAGAAGAGAAGGCTGAGGGGAGACCTCATCACCACCTACAACTACCTCAAGGGAGCTTGTAGAGAGGTGGGTGCTGGTCTCTTCTCCCAGGTGATGGGGGATAGAACAAGGGGAAACGGCACCAAGCTGTGCCAAGGGAGGTTCAAGTTAGAGATAAGGAGAACGTTCTTTACGGAGAGGGTTGTCAGAAGCTGGAACAGGCTGCCCAGGGAGGTGGTGGAGTCCCCATCCCTGGATGTATTTAAAGAGCGGGTAGATGAGGTACTTAAGGATATGGTTTAGTGGGTAGACAGGAACGGTTGGACATGATGATCTCAGAGGTCTTTTCCAACCGAGCGATTCTGTGATTCTGTGATACTGTGACAAAATAAGATGTCCACACAAGGGAAATTTTTGCTTCTTTTCAGACAAAAGAGGAGATACTTTTGTTTTATAAATAATAAAAGGTTCTGTTTGCCAGAAATAGTCATAGGTAAGTAGGCATAGACATTCTGTGTATGGAATCATGTATTTGGTTTGTAAGTTTTACCATTATTAGTAAATTTGTGTCTTTCCTGTACAGTTTGTACAGCATTTCTATTTATGTATTTTTTTCTCCATGCATACTTTTATAGATCCAAATCTGTTTACACACGCAATGAAATTAAGAAGAAGTGGATGTATACAAGTAGCGTCAGTGCCGTGATGAAGTGCTCTTAAAATAAGTGTGCACAAGTAGAGGTGTCTGCAGGTATAAAATATTCAGAGGGCTGAATTAATGACCGGGAAAGGCAGTTTGATGTTTGGAAAGTTGTTTTTTTACAGTAGTTAATCAATTATGGATTAATATAAAGCTGTTTGATTAGCTGGCGGGTGTTGTCTCTGCGATGGTA
>NW_010171050.1:0-4225 GCF_000695765.1 Mesitornis unicolor | reverse complement strand
AGAGTGGGCACACGTTTAAAAAGGGTTTTTAAGGACTCTTTCTTCCTTAGCCAAAAGGAAGTTTGCGTGTGTTTCTCTGCGTGCGTGTGTATATATAGCTGGTTAATGGGCTGGATACATAAGGACTGTGCTTTTTGTCTAAATGATGCATCTTGCTGATGCTGCTGTGGCGCGTATCGGTCGTCATCAGAGCCGAGCTCTGGGGGCTGGATGCTCATTTTGGTAAAATCTCAGCTGCTGCTTTTTTATTTTACTTCTTCTCCTTGTGGCACAACTCAAATCACACTTAAGGGTTCAGTGAAAAAAATCACAAAGTCAGTGTTAACGTGGGTTTCTCTCACATGGATCTGAAAATGGTTTCCCTTTTCTTTGCTTTCCGTGTTTAAGACCGGTCCCAGGGAATGGCCTAAATGTGAGACAAGGGATCCCAGAGCTCTGATATTAGCAATGTCATTTAAAACACCGCTAAAGTTCTGGTCTTTATAGAATATATATGTAGCATTCAAGTGTGAATTTGCTGGATAGGTTTTATTTTAAACTGAGAAAGGATTGTTTCTTTAGTTTTAATTCCCTCCACAGGAGCTGCTGGTTTATTTGATGCCATTTAGCAGAGGCTCCCACTTACAGCAGAGCGCTGACAAGTTGTTTGTTGGAGAACATTGGAAATCAGAACATTTCCAAGTTGTGAAACATCCTGCTAAATTTATTTTCTAATTAAATAGTTAAAGGTTTCTATATTAACCAAAATAGGTATAAAGTTTACATCGCAGGACTGAGCTTTTCAGTAGGAGTGTACACATGGCAGCGTACAGAGACTGTTCAAAGTTAGCGGGATGGTTTTGGTCCACCACCACCTCAGATCAGTGGGTTTTGGGACTATGACATCATAGTATCAGTGAATAATCTGAAGAAATATCTTCAGGGTATATCTTGCTATCTCCTCCTTTTATTTGGGTTACAGCTACTCAGCCCAGTGACAAAACACAGGCTTTAAGCCTTACATTTGTTATCTCTAACATGTATCTTGGTAAGTGTATTTCTCCCTCCTGACAAGGCTCAGGACCTGTGATCAGAAGACAATAAAGAATCGTTTCCACATGGTGGGGCGGTTATGAATCTGTTTTTAGCTAAACAAAAGTAATATGATTATCAAATAATGTATATCATTATACAGTTGACTGAAATTGTAAAAATCAGGTAGCGTGACTTAATTTTTTGCTAAGTATTTTGACAATGGATAAGGGAAAAAAAAACAGTGCCTTGTATAATAATCACACCCATGTTACCTGAGCTGTGGTATTTGAATATGAATTTGGTTCATTTATGTACTAACATGACTATCTGCTGTAAAGAAAAGAGTAAGTGGGAAACTTGGCACAAATCAAGAACATTGTATGGTTCTTGGCTATTTACTTTTAGGATTCAGTCCATAGTTCTGATTCAGGAGGGAGATGTGGGGGAAAATGAGATTTAGGGAAATGACAGAAATTTTAGAGGTATCTTCAGGAAATGGACTTTGGGGAGCAAACCCGTGATTATACTCTGAGCTTTTTGATTTTTTTTTTTTATTTCTTATAGGGTGTATACTGCTTTTAGCCAGTCTGGTGAAAACATTTCTCGGTTTTGGAAAGAGAGAGCTCTCTTCAAGTACTGTGTTACTTTGGCTGATTTCCTAGCTGCTAAATGCTTCCTCTCAGGGTACAACCTTTCCAAGACCAGCAGAGGAAGCACTAATAAGCCATGAGGCTGTTGCTGCCGGTCTTGTGTAATTCCCTTTGCAGGGAGGGTAGAGCAGAAACAGAAAAGTGCAGCCAGTGAAGGGAATGCCTGGAGAAGAGAAGGCTCTGGTGGGGACGTTGTAGCGACCCTCCAGTACCTGAAAGGTGCTTATAAGGAATCTGGGGAAAGGCTGTTCACTAGGGCAGGTACCAATAGGATGAGGGGTAATGGTTTTAAACTAGGAAAGGGCAGATTTAGGTTGGATATGAGGAAAAAGTTCTTCCCCATGAGGGTGGTAGATCATTGGCACAGGTTGCCCAGAGGTGGTGCAGGCCCCATCCCTGGAGATGGGATTCAAGGTCAGGCTTGATGGGGCTGTGAGCAACCTGATCTGGTGCCAATGTCCCTGCTCACTGCAGGGGTTGGACTGGATCAGCTTTAAAGGTCCCTTCCAACCCAACACATTCTGTGACTCTATGGTTTTATGAATATCCAGTTAAATCTCCCCTCTTCCAGTTTAAAACCATTCCCCCTTGTTCTGTCGCTACCTGTCCTTGTAAAAAGTCCCTCCCCAGTTTCCTGTAGGTCTGTTTTGTTAAAACAGATATGAAATCTCAGGCAGCCGTTTGCTGCGATAAATGTGGTGATGGTGAGCTTCATTCTGCTCTCTCTCGTCATGAGGTGTAGGCAAAAAGAGGGGGCAGATGGCTGAGGCTCTTCAGCAGATTTGAAGGGAAGTGCCTGAAGAGGGCTGCAGAAGGGACAACCTCCCACTCTCCAGAGCTGCAAGGACAAAAGTCTGCGAGCTGAGCTGTGTCTCTTTCAGGATCACCTCAGTACAGCTTGGTTTGCACAGCACCCATCTTCTGCTGTGGCAGAGGAGGAACAAGTGAGGTTGGAGCCACTTCCGCTGGCTTGCACTGGAAATGAAAGCACATGTGGCAAGGAGAAACTAATCTGATCTATTAGCTATTTTACTGCTGGCACTGGGTAGAATTGTTCTGCATTTCGCTGTGTTACCTTAACTCTGCTCCTACACAGCGCTAATTATAATCCTGATATGATCTAATTAAAAAAACACCCAACAGTCTCTATAGTGCCTGATTGATTCTGTAGCCATGAAACACTGAAATACAGGCAGGCTGAGCAACTCAGGAGCATCCCTGCTGCAAGCTCTGACGCTCCGTGAATACTGGGGGGAGAAGGTCTGTGAATAAATGGGGTTGCTAATTATGGATATGGTCAGTAAAATCGCAAAATTGAAAATATGCTTCCCAGATAATCAGTCTGAGTGTGGAGATGCTGTACATGTGGTGGGCTGTAGGTAGTTTTGGAGTGAGATGACTGTTTGGAGCAGCCGTTTTTGTATTTGAAGCTGCTCTGAGTACGGAGTCGCTCCATTTGTACTACAGTTTCTAATTCCAACTCTGCCACTGAAACCCAGTGTGATTTTAATGGTTTTTAATCTGCGCTTGAATATGGCATGCTTATTTGTTTTCACCAGAGATTTGCTATTGATTGAATTCCTAAATGGTGTCCCTGCTGGCAGCGTTGCTTCCTACCCGTGAGCATCTGTCTGCTGGGTCAGGGGCTCTGGGTTCTTATCCTCGCTTTCACTGACACAAATAGGATGGCTTAGCACATCTTTCTTTTTCTGTCTCTCCTTCTTTATTTGTAGTCCTCCACCTCCGTAAATCCTTCTGTCTTTTCTCTTTCTTCTTTTCCTCTCGACTCAGCCAACAGAGGAGGGTGTGTGGGATGGGGAGTAGAAAAAGGAGGGGGTAGAAAGTGAGAGGGAGAGCGAAGGAGACAAAAGGGAGAATGTGAGAGGTGAGGAGGAGGTGGTAACGAAGGTGGAAAATAGAACAAAGCAGGAGGGGGAGTGGGGAGATTAAATAAAGAGGGCATGTGAGTGGGAGAGGCTCTGCTCCTAGACTTTCAAATGGAGGTATGGGAGGCAGTCGTTTCTTTTCCTGCTCACAGGAGGAATAATTAGAGCAAATGTTGGTCCTGAACCTCTTCTGCCAGGCAGTTAGTTTTCCAAAGTCGTGAATGCCTCAGCTTTATTTTATTCTTACTTGTAGATGTATGAATAACTTGCGGTTTTTAAGTGTGTCGAGTCTGCATGCTGGTCAGTGTGAGGAAGTGTCTCCAGGGACTTTTCCTGTTGATCTATGGACAGTTTTTTTGGATAAAAATACCCAGTTTTGGCAAAATGAATTAAAATGATGGTTTATGTTGCAGTTATCTAACTATATATCTGCCTTTATTAGGTGGGATTTAACTTCTGGAGACTCCATAAATCATTGCTTGCTTGAAGCAAGCTTTGTGGCAGACACAGAAGAGCCAGGAATGGGACTTCCCTGCTCTTCCACAGCCTCCTATAGCCCACCTTTCCCTTCTCTTTGTGGGTGTCTCCCATGCTATCCCTTTCTCTGGTGTGGAAAAGTTGAAATCACAGAATCACAGAATCAAAGGATGTCAGGGGTTGGAAGGGCCCTCTGGA
>NW_010171049.1:31539-68198 GCF_000695765.1 Mesitornis unicolor | reverse complement strand
TAATTCAAATGGACACCTAAATAAATTAAGTTTCCTTTTTTTACAGAGAAGTTTGATTAAAAGATCAGTCTCAGCTCTGGAGATGACTGCTTTCAAAGATGAAGCTACATTAAATACGTCAGCTAATTTCAAAACCAGCATGAAAGAGTTGAAGGTTATGAAGCAATGGATAGCTGAGCCAAAGGTTGAGACAGAGATCAGGAAAAGCTCCCCTACTAAGCATCGATTGAATAAAATCTGTGATGATCCTCGGTCAATGCCGACAGACAAACCAGTACCAAAAAAGCCTGCTTTGACAGGACAAGAGTATAGTCAGAATGGCATTGTTCTTGTGGAGCAACCTCAAAAGGCTGGGATTAAATACAGTGTTCTCCCAAGAGGAAAGTAAACAAAGAAATCAAAGAAAATGATAAACCGAAGAAAATTAGAAGCTGTGATTAAGAAATTAAGTCAACCCTCAAAGATTCTTAAAAGGTTTTCTTTAATTAATGTTTATTGCCTTTTTAAAGGATGTATTTTAATTTGTAGCTGTATTATCTAATTACAGGTTTCATGGCTTTTAATATTAAATATTGCTCTGAAATTAAGTAATAGTGCTCTAGTTATTTAAGAATAATATATTTTTTAATGCAAGGAAAAATACATGCTGCTCGAGTATCTTTAGAACATTAGTATATACTGCACTTTAAATGGAAGTGGCGTTGCTTCATGCAACAACAGAAAAAGTTTTCTCGAAGTATAAATGCATGATTAAAATGGTCAAACTTCTTTCTTCTGAAAGACATGTGGGAAATTCTAAGTTCATAGGAAACTGAAGTGCTAGTCTGAGCTAACCTTCTTTGTACCATAACTTCATAGATTACATCAAACAAATAGTCTGCTTTTTACCTTTTTTTAAATATATCACTAATTTCTAATGAATGCTTATTATTTATGTACGTCAGATATGGGGTACCTTAGAAAATAATCAAGTATTAAAAAAAACAAAATTAATGATCTTGCTAGTTTTTTGATATTTCTTAAATACTTATACCTGAAGTGTGACCTGCAAAAAATCCCAAATGTTGTCTATTTTTGTGTAGAGTCATATGTGTCCACATTGTACTTACACTGATGCTCAGGCCTGGTCCTTCAGTCCAGTTTTCTATTAATCTTCTCCTTTTTAATGCTTTTAGGCACCTTTTGGTAGGTTTATTCTTAAGAAAATTGAAGATACTTAACTGGTGTGATCTACTGGTATAGCTGTGACTAAATGAGAAGGTGGTCTTTTTCCAAAGTCTTGTTTTAGACAGGGGTACTGTATGTTCTTTGCTGTCTAAGGCTTTCATATTGGTTTTGCTAAACCAAGGGGATTTAATCTTTGTACTATCTTGCATGTTGTACATGCATAGGCCTGCTACATTTAAAATTTTAATTTCCCTTTTTTTTCCTAGTAGGATCCTTACTTATAAAATATCGTCAATATTAGGTACATAGTATTATAAATAGCTATATGTATAAAATATTTTGCCTGTATTTCCTTCTGGTATTCCCTTCTGTGTCAGCAGGGCTAGTATTGTTTGACATAAAGTTTAAATGTTTCTATTAAAGACTTTGACATCTCAAAGCGGATGTTGATATTGAACGTTTGTTAAGGTTCTTATTTTGGAAGCTGTGAATTTTCCCAGATTTTCATTTTGGAAGTGTCCTTGTATATTGAAGAGCTTTTCTCACCTCTGGGTGGTGCTGCTTCTGCTTATATGCTCATGACCTCTTCCTAGTGTCATTAGAATCTATCATTGATCCATTCATCCCTCTAAGGTTCATCATCATTTAGCCAGGCTGGTAATTGTCCACTCTGAAATATTGTCCTTTCTTAGGTTGAGCATTGTCCTTGTAAAACTGAGTCAGAAGCTTTTGGAGGAAATGCAATGGTGAATAAGTGCTGAACGTTCTGAGGACCTGAATCATTCAGAACAGTTCTCCTCTACCTGCAGCTTCACTAATGGTTTTTGATAAATGGCTGATAAGTTACAAATTATCTTTAACAAAAAAGCTAACAATAAGTTGTTGGTTTTTTTTTTTTACAATAGTTGTTGACTGGCAGATTGCAATTTGATATCAATGTATCTGGGAACCTCTAGTTAATTTTAATACATTTTTCCTTAGGTCTGTGTCTCTGGGAAGGCTTCCTATTCATGATAACTTCAGTATCAAGATGCCTTCAGCAATCAAACAGTATCAGAGCCCCAGCATCCCTTGTTTGTTAGATTTTGAAAAGGTTGCAAAAGTGAGGGGTGGAATTCCAAAAGAAACTCCTGCTCGCGTGTGGGTCAGTGGAATATGGAACTGCTGGCTTGAGAAAACTCATCCTCAGAGTGCGACTGCTGCTGAGGAGAGTACTGATTTACTAAAAGGAACTGAGATGGTGGGCTCTCAAGGAGCAAATCTACGAATAGAAATTGTTGAGTCGATACAGCCTGTTCTTCTTGATGGTGCAACTGTTAGTTTTGAGGATTTAGAAAAAGAAGTAAGACGACTGACTGAGCTAATAGAAAAAGAAGAGCATCCTCCAGCTTTTCACTGCTGCAGGCGTGGAGCAATCCAAAGAATATTAGGCAAGTTAGAGTCAGCTATGGATGACTTGGAAAAAGTAAGTTTAACGCCAAGTTTTACTTCTGGCAAACACTTTTATTTGTTTTTAACTGAGTGCCTGAGTTCTTCAACAAGTGAAGAACTAGAAGCAGGAAAGCTGATAACTTAGTAAATGCTGCCACCTTATATCTCTGTATGACAGCACAATCCAAGTTTAGTCCCACAAGAATGAAGATGCAGGCTTTTAACAAACTGTGTCTATTTAGCCTAATGCTCTCCAAGCACCATAATGTCTCTTTGGAGACCCTTGCTGAGGATACTACACTCCTAAATGGATAGACAAAAGGGACAGAAAGTCTTTTGCTTCAAGGTTGGTTTTTTTTTTTGGCTGGCAAAGCTCCCAAATATATTTTTAATTTCTGCAAAGGCATAGTAAGCAAATAAATGGAAGTCATGAATTTCCTGTTTATAATTAAACTATCATTTGACACTAAGATTTTAGACAATGTTAAGTCATAACAGCATGGTTTGGAAAGCTGGCTCCTCTTTCAAGAGGACAAGTTAAATATTTCTTACTTTCAAATAGAATTATGACTTCTATCTAGTTCAGATAACTGTTTTAAAGATATCATCAAACATGGTAATATCCCAGCTGATTAATATTTTGTGCTGAGTATTCTAGTGGCTTGGACTTGATTCTGCATGTGTGTAAGTTCATGATGCTTTTAACTAAACAAGTGACGTTAGCCAAATTTTTAAGATTTTTAGGTGAAATAAAAGTTTGTCAGTCGAGGAACTTTCTTAAAAAATAATGATAAATACAGTGCAAAAATTTTCTCATTTCTAATGTACTACTTTTAGCACATTTGAGATGTTTCTTCTGCAATAATAAGTAATTATTTACTTATTATTAAGTAATTATTTACTTATTTTACTTATTTTGTTTATAGGCTATAAACTTAGAACCACTACTTCTTAATGCTTACTGGCATAGACATTTGATTTACCTCTCTCAGGGCAGAATTTCTGCTGCTTTGGATGACCTGAATTTTATAACTGAAAGGGGGAAAAGTAAAGCAGGTAAGTAGCTATTGAAGTGTAACTTGGCAGTTAATTATTCTTAGTGTTTTTCCTCTGGTTGCCTTTGGCCCTAGTTCTGTATTTTTTGGTATGTATTGAACCTTATATCAGTTACTTTTAATCCATATTATAAAATGATTATAAAGTAGACATGGCTCTTCGAAGACTGGGGACAGAAGTTGTGTTTCTAAGGCAAAAATAAGTACTTAATTTTAGTGTGTTTTTAAAAAGTTAAAAAAAAAAGAGGACTGATAGAAATTATATTCATTAATTTAATGGGGAAAGCTGATAACAATCCTGTAATAGAGTCAGTGTGCTATTGTGCTTCAGCCAGCCCATATTGTGCTTCAGCCAGCCAGTTCTACCATAACCTTTGAACTAGGAAGAAGGAGCTTAAAAGGGAAAGATACCACCTGGTTGATAGACCAGGCCCTGCAGGTCAGGGACAGTGATTCCCCTCTGTCAAGTTGTGATGCTGCACTTTCAACACTTTGTCCAGTTTTGGAACCCTTGGTATGAGAGAGACAAAGTGGAGAGAGTTCATTGGAAAGCTGTTAAGATGGTCAGGGATCTGGAGGCTAAGCTGTATAAGGGAAGGCTGGGGGAGATGAGTTACAAAGCCTGGAGAAGGTAAGGGTAAGAGGGAAATCTGTTCTCAGCTGCATAATGGGTAGTAACAAAGACAGAGTCAGACTCTTCTGAGGTGCACAGCAAAACAAGAGACAATGGTCACAAATTGCAACAAAAACGTAATTGGATATGGACTTGGAAGACACCTCCCCCACCTACCACTTTTTCCTGTACTCCTATATTTTTTTAAGCATGATGCTATATGGTACAGAATATCCTCTTGGCCTGCTTCAGTCAGCTGTCCCAGCTGTGTCCCTTCCCTACTTCTTGTCCACACCCAGCTTACTTGCTGGGGAGAGGGCAGAGTGGGGAAAAAATCCCAGCAAACCCTTGATACTGGTGCAAGCATTGTTCAGCAAGATCTAAACCAGTGTTGTGTAATCAACACAACCTAAACCACAGCACCATACCACTGCTTGTAAGCAAAATTAACTCTATGCTGACCAGACCCAATGCAGAGAGGTGAATATTGTGTGGGCTTGTTTTAAACTAAATCTCTTTGTATTTGTTTGTGGTCGACAGGACTATACTAAATGGCTTAAAGGGCCATTTCTACAGAGCTCTTCAGAGAGCAACGATTTTTAGTACCTGTGAATCCAGCAAGAGCTATAAGTTTACAGATGCATGGGCTTCACAATTGAGTATGCAGCTATAGTGCTAAACTGTGGAGTTATGTTGCTCAGATTAAAACAGGACTTCCTGACCATTTGTGTGATCTACTGTTCTATTTCTACTGTTTGTGTTAATTACCCTATAAGGAAGAGGTAACATTGCTTTGGGCTGATGAATAATGCCTTTTATATTTTCGGTGGTTGTTTCAGATACATACTTGTCATTGGCTGAAATTTACAGAAAAAAAGGTGATAACACAGTGGCAATCATGAATTATAGCTCTGCAATAGAATGCAGCCCTACAGATGATGACCTTTATTTTAGGAGAACCAAGTTGTACTTTGACGAAAATCAATTGTTATTGGCCATGGATGATTATGCCAAAGTAAGTTCACTTTTTTATATTGTTACAATAATGTAGTGACTTTGTGTAACTTTAGTAAAAGTAAACTGTGTTTGGATATATCAGGTAAGTAGCTTGAAGAGCAGATATCCTTTCAGATAAATGATGTTTAAGAAAAATCAGTGCTTCTGAAATAAATCAGTAATTTCTATTACTCCTGCCAGCTAATTCAATAAATTACTGAATGTCTACAAATTATCAACCGCTTATAAGCTTACATTACTACTTTTTAATTTCACTTTACAGTTAATGGAAATGACAATAGACATTAAAGGACAAAAGAATAAAAATAAAATCTGAGAATAAAAGAATATATTATTTTTGTCCTTGGTTAAGACTTTTAGTCATTAGAAATAATAAGAATGAGGAATATCATAATGTACTACTTTATGTTTTCATTGTAGTGTTTTCAGTATAATCCAAGAAGAACAGATGCACTTATGAAACATGGATTATATTTCTTTGACCGGTCACTATTGACTACAGCTATTCAGGACTTTAGAGCTGTGATCAAGGAAGACCCCAGCAATGCTCAGGCGAAGTAGACTATATAGTTTGGTGAAAGTGTTTAAATTTTAAGAGGATTATAAAAATAATCTTAATATGTAAAAGACTGAATATTCATTAAACAATAATTAAGCAATTGCATTTCCAAAGAGGTGTCTAATAGAAATCGAAGAAGACTTCTAGGCCATGATATTCATTAGGGAATCTTTGTATTGCTTTAATGACTTTGGATTAGTCCATAGACCTTAATTTAGCTAAGCACAGAACCATGTGCTCAGATCCCACTGGAGTAATGCAAATATAGAGTCAGTTAGACTTAAGCACATGCATATGTGCTTTGCTCTAAAGAGCTGGATTTAAATACATGCTCAAAGTGAAAAATGTCCTTAAGGACTACATAGTTCTATGCCTAATTTTCGTTGATTGCCTTGACACTTCTAGTTTTAGCATTATGCTAAATTAATGTTTTCTGTGAAAATTTTGAATTATGAATGAGAAGCATCTTTAATTATAATGATGATTTTGAGATTTGACTTACAAAGATAGAAAAAAATTATTTCCCTACTAGAAAATGTAACTTCTTTTTAATACCGTTCTTTTGAAGATTTACATTCTTTTTATAACGTATTCTAAATTGATGAAAATGGATGTAAAATAAAAATAAAAGCAGGTATTAAATACCAGATTGTGTTACCTGAATTTAGGTGTCAGCTTGCTGTATCTATGGGACATAGGTGTCTTAACAGCCATTATAACCAACACGCTAATCCATACAGTCAGTAAACTCTAGGTAGACTGAACATAGACTCTTCTATAAAACCTGGAGAGCTGTTCAGCTAAACAGCCAGTAAGTGTATAATTTTGGATGAACTGAATTGCCTTCATCTCCTTAAATTAGATTGACTAGATCATCAACTGGAATGGAAAGTCAGACACCTAACATACATTGTAGACATCTACAAATAGACATCTAAGTTCAAATGTCTTATTCTGGTTCTGATTCCCATCCAAACTGAATAGAAATGGCTAGGGAAGATACTATGTGTATCTTCTACCTGTCAGTCCATCTCCTTCATCACAGAGAATCACAGAATTGTACAAAGCTTTCTTATCACATTAGGTTACTGTGCTACTAAAGTAATTTACAGATGCTCCTTAAAACTGTATCTTTAAAATAAATCTTGGAGCAACATAAAGCTGCATTTGGCTTCCTGAAACCCACTAGTTCATTGAGGCTCACGTGTTGATGTGTGGGCTCCGTGAATAGTCGTAGTAAGTATGATTAGTACCAGTGCCTTGTGTTAGTGTAGAGTTAAGCACATGATTTAAATTCTTGAGGAGCTGACTTGTTTGAAAGAGGAATAGTATATACTTTACATGATAAGTCTACATAGAAGTGGGATGTGGCATAAGACCCACTTAATAAGTGAAAGCTATCTTTGGTAATTTAAAAAATGTAAGTGTTGTATAAAACACTTTGCATTGATAAAGTAATTTTATAGCCATTGCTTACTATTTGAGCTCTTCCCCCTGTACTTGTGATTTATCTTGTTTAAATATATTGCTAGCTTCCTGTATCTGAGGGACGAATAGTGTAAAAGAGTAGGATCTGACTTTGTAAACTTGTTTGAAAGAAATACTGAAGAATAGAATGGATGTTTTCAGAAAGCTTTAATAGCCATGAATGCAGTTTTATATTTTTATTTTAAATCAGATTTAACAAAATCAGGTATTTCCCATACAGAAACTGCTGCACCAGTAGACCATGAAAATCTGCCTATATGGTATAGATTATCTACAAAGTTAGGACTTTGTTCCTCCAGACTTGCTTTATTAAATTCAGAAATAAAATTGAATGTTTATTCTATTTTTCAGCATTTTTTTCTGAATAATTACTTTAAGCTTCCATGACAAATACAATGGAAGAACTCTTGATACTAAGTTGACTCAGTCTGTTAATATTATAAATAATATTCTATTGCTTCATAGTATGACTTGATTCTGTAGGTATAATTTTCTAAAGGAAATTATACTTAAAGAGAAACTTTCTTCCTTATTAGGCTGTATCGAGGCAGAGCATATGCTAAACGGCAGCAGTACAGAAATGCAATACAAGACTTAGCAGCAGCAATTCATCTGGACCCTTCTTGTTGGTTAGAGGTTGCATACTACGACTGATTGATCCAAAAAGAGCTGTGCAGGACTTCAGCGTTTCTGGTATTGTTTCTTCCTTTTAATGGTGTGTATGTTTATCATTAAAAAGAGGAATGACCATTCACCAGTAGTTACCATACTGCAATATTACACAAACATTTCATGTTGCAAATATAGAAATGTATGGTTGTCATTCAGTGTTTGGTAGTAACTTGCTCCTTCTCATTTCTATTAAGTTTGATTTTATACATTGTTTCTTGCTGCTTTTGTTTTTCTTCAGTTATTTTGCCTCTGCTTCCTGAGCTTTTCTGCTTCACTTTTAAAAATTCAAGTGGGTGTAACTGAGAATTATAGATAAGTCTTGAAGGTATTTCGTGCCACAGTGAACAATTTCTGTTATTATCTAATAAGTTATGTTATGGTTTATCTATCATATTTTAAAAAATGCTTAAGAAAAGTACAGTAAAAAGTAATGTGCAAATGAGTTGCATGGAGTAACAGAAATATATGTACATATCTGAACAGTTGATTTTTATTCTCCCACAGTGCTCATCAATGACACTCGGGAAAATTTCTCTTCCTTTCTTCTTCGTGGGATTCTTTACTCAGAACAGTGTCAATGGTCGCTTGCAATCTCTGACTTTGAAAGTGTCCTAGCTTTGGACAGGTGATTGGACTTGAGAATTTTAATATAAGTTGTTTATATTCTGGTTACCCGGGGGCATAAAAGCACTAATAAAGAAACGTAGAATCGGAACTGTTATCATGCAGACAGACTGGAATTAAACCACCCAAAAGTATAGTGATGTCTTCTTCTGGTGTATTTGGCCTTATTTACTGTAGTCTGAGTATAGTAACAATAATTATTAATGTGTTTCAAGATGAAATTTTACTTTACCTTACATGGCAACTTGGCAAATAAATTACTCAGGTTTGGCAGGCCAAAGATGAACCTGAAGTCCTAACTAAAATTGTCTACTCATGCCATAATAATTTCATTAGTCTTTTGGGAGGGAATATGTCCACAATGCAGGTAAAAAGTAAACCTATTTTTTCCCCAAAAAAAAGAAAATGCCACACTGTTTTCTTTAGCAAAAGCCAGTAAATAGTGTCACTGAAAAAAATAGAAAAAGCTGTTTATGGTCCATGATAGTTGGTGACTGAAGCTGATGTGCTTTCTCTGAGTTGTGTTTCTTCCTACCACTTTAAAATACTTCAGAAACAGATTATATCTTCACTGCCATGCAATGGTCTTCCAATATGCAACAAGCTTCCCATACCAGTTGGCTGCATTCATTACCTTACTCTAAAGGTACTGAGTTCTTGTTCAGCCTTGGGCAGCCTCAACAGTCCTTTCTTGAGCAAAAGCTTCCATCCCAGTCTGTGGCAGGACTAAAGACTCCTGAGCTCTTCCTTTGTCTTGGTTCTGCTATAGGAAGTCTGTAAGAGTGGCCTGCACAAGATATTGCAGATCTTGGAAAACCAGGTCTCCCTAGCAGCTAGCCAAGTGAAATGACAGAAAATAAGGGAGCAGGCTAGATGGAAAACATGTAAGCTTTGTCAGTTTTGTAAAACTAAAATGTGTTTTAGTGCTGAAGAATTCAGTATTGCTCAGTGTATTCAGTATATACAAAATTATCAGCTAGCTATATTTCTAATCCAGCTTCTACAACAGAGGTTTGTAATAATTTCTTCACAATTCACATTTGGAGTGCTGGTTTTGGTGATCAGGGAGCCTCTAGTGTGCAGCCAAACATCATAAGTTACTGAAATGGTGTTTTTTCAATAAGCTGTCTCCTCTGCTGGCAATTACAATTCTTAAGCTCAGTGTGATCACAAAACATGTGTGATAAAAATGTCATAAAAGTAAATGAAGACTGTACAAGTTGTAGTTAATAGAATGGCATATTTCATGTAGTAAAAGGAAAAAAAATATCTGTTTTTAGCTCTGTCGTCTTTGCTCACCCAAATATTGGTTTGATACTGCTGTTGTGTCTCGATCACTACTATGAAGCTATTCAACAGTTTACTAAAGCCATTGAAATTGATCCTCTCAACATTCGAGCCTATGTATGCAGAGCACAAGTATTTCATAAGGTAATACATTTCTTTAGCTTTTGTTTCCCACTTAATATAGCTTTATTTATATTTGTAGTTGTTGTATTTTAATACTTATGCCTTGGTGTTATACAGATGTTAGAACCTGCTTATAGCTATATGTTTAACCTAGTCCTTGTCAACATAATAGAATTACATACATTGCAACTGTAAAATGCTGTTGGCATGTAGTGCAACGACACAAAATACTTCAAGTGTCATTTTATCTTTTCTACATGAGTGTACATCTAATCTGAGCTTTATGAATTTTTTTTGAAATTTTTTTTAATATGCATTTTTCAAATATAAACTCATTTTAAAATACAGTGTTTTCTAAACAGAATTTTCTTCAGGTTACTCTTTTTTCAGGATACTCAAATTTTCTTTCCCACAAATTGAAGTGAAAACGTTTCAATGTTTTAATTTACTGTGTAACAGAATATATTATATTTCTGCATGGGAATTGAGGATAGTTTCTGCTAGGTTTTTTGAGACCCTCCCAGGAGTACAAGGAATGGAGTGTTCAATCTGACCTAATTTCTGTAGACTTCATGGGCAGAATTCAAGCAGCTATTGTGTCTCACAGTGCTTAGTTTGTTTTCCAAATGTTTTGAAAAACTGCTTACACCGTTCACTTTCTTCCACAGATAAAGGAAATAGCTTTTAACTCAGAGTCCACCTAAGTGTTCTGATGATATTCTTTTATTTTAATACTGCCTTTAGGAACTTGTGCCTGATAGTTTATATTGAAGGTCTTCCACTAATGCTCAGGTTGCTTTTGTGGGGATGTTTGGTTTTGGTTTTTTTGTGGGATTTTTTTGGTTTGTTTTATTTTGGGGGGCATGGATATTTTTGTCTTTTTTTTTTTCATTTTTTTTCAATGTAAAGCAGTAAAATAAAGCTCAGTACATGCATTCCATCAAAGCTGTTTGCTAATGACAGTTTGAGTTAGCATCTATCCCAGCTGGATGAATCAGTCCTTGGGATCTTTACAGTAGTGATCTCCTTTCTCCTCACCATCTGCAGCACACTGAAGGGGACCAAATGCACAGACATTTGAAAAATAAAGGGAGATCCGTTACAGCATTGGAGATTCATCAGGACATACGTGCATGTGATGTCATGACCTAAACTCCTTCCCAATACTCCAGACTCTTTGGATTTTGAAAATTAAAGAAAGTAAAGAAACGACTTTGTATTTGTCCTGTGGGAGAATATGGAAATATGTAGGGTAAATGTTTCAGACCGTTATTAAAAACATGTGAAGCTCCTTTACAGAGGGTGTATGTGCCTTGTGAGTTGTTACCATGTGGGCTCTACATCCTGCGGAACCACAGTTACAGAAATAGTAATTGTGTCTCCAAATTGTGTTCATATTAGCTATTAAATTGCTGTTTTTATAAATTACAGATTCATAACTTACCAAATGTTGTGCAGGACATAAACCGAGCCATTCATTTTTATCCAAATAAATCACAACTTTACATATTAAGGTAGGAAAGTGAATAGCTGAGAACTTCACAGCTATCTCACTTTTGAAAATAAAATTCTATTTGGAATGCTGTTGGTAGATCCTCTTGAATTCTTTGAAACCTGCTCTGAATGAGTTTTAAGAAATGTAGTGTTTTCATAGCATTTTCAAACCTGAAGAACTTAATCTGTCTAGTATTATCCAACTATTGTAATAACTACCTTGGAGGGAGGAACCTTGTTTCATCTGTCATATTCTACTCTTTAAGCTGCATATAGTTTATGGGGAAAAAGAAGTAAATAGGTGCCATGACAAAAAAGCGAGTCTGAACTTTAAAAAAAATTAATAATTTTAAATGTTTTCCCCAAGTGGATATGTCCTTCACTGATTTGTCTGCAGAATCCACATAATGTAGAGTATCTGAAGGATTGAGTCCAGGCCAGTTTAGATTTGGTCTATTCTTCTTACCCATTTTCAGCCCAGTGAGAAGTAGTGACTTATACCAAGACTATAAATTACTAGAGAAAGCTGTTTCCTCCCCTGAAAAGCCATAAGAACTAAGGAGCAAATGCTAGAATATTATTCCTCAGGTATTTTAGGAGAATTAGTTACTATGCTCCAGTCAATAGTAAACTGTATTTTTCCAGTTTTAAGAGTGGGTTTGCTCAGCTTGTCTCTCAAAGTGTGGTTTGGCTAGCACGACCTCTTATATTGATGCCAATATCTGAAGAGGCAAAAAGTCGTCCTTGAAAGCAGAATGTATGTATCAGCTATCAGTCTGTGGAGGATTTGCAAACAGCATTATTAAGATTATTGTGCAGTTCTTGAGATTGTAAGAATTCCTATCTGTGGAATCCAAAGAAAATGTACTTTTGTAACTCCTACAATCTGAAGAAAGGTAAGCATATAATTAATTGGTACTGTGATGTGAAAGAAAAGATTAAAAATACAACAGATATTTCTGATGGAAAAAAGGAAAAACTTCAGATGTTTTTATTGGAAGGCATTATTTTTCTTTTTTCTTTTTTTATACTAATGAAAACATATTTCAGGAGTACTTGCACTTTGAAAGAAATTCCTGGAAGTAGTTTTACTAATTACATCCAACAAATATTTCATTGCAGGGGACGGTATTTAATGGAGATGAAGAAATATGAGCTGGCTAGTTTATGTATTCACCAACTTGCAGAAATGGATGAAGGTAATATCCATTTCCATCAATTTTCTTAGACAGTTGTGAACCATGACAACAGTCTGTAACCAAGGACTTGTTCAAAAACATTAAGTTCAAGCATGCAAATAGGTTAGTTAACATAGAATCAGCTAAAATATAGGAACTTATTATCTAGAGTATTTTGTTTGCATGTCTGAAGCCTCTAAAGGTAATGATGGTGTGCACTATTGCCTGTACTATCACCTGTGATTTCAGAATTTCCATTATCTTTTGAATTCTTGTGGGTTTTTATTTCCACCTTTCAACATTGGTAATTTCTTCTTTAAAGGAATATTGAGTAAGGATTCTGTTCTGTATTTATGTGCAGTCTTTCCTAACAAAATATCAAGTATTTTTAGAACTGAACCTTTCCAATACATTTGAACAGTAAAAATGTTGAAGTATAGTAGATTCTTGTTACGTGCTGGCATAAAATGGGAGCGTTCAGTGCATCCTGAAGCTCTTGGTGGATCTATATGAATAGCCACACTGTATGAGATTAATTTCCTGTCTCTGGTAGTGACCAAGAGTGGATACACAGAGCACAAGTACATAAAAATAAAGCAGGCATATGGTGATACTTCCACAGAGCAAAGCCTTCTTAGATGTGGGGAGAGGAAGGTAAATATTTGCAGATGTTTAGCAGTCAAACTGTACTCATTGATAAATAACTGTTCAACTTTAAACTGTTCTTAGGAATTTAGTTTACATTTGTATTTTGATGGAAGTTAAAATAAGCTTTGGTTCTCAAAATATTTTAATAGCATTTTAAAGTTTGGATATAATTTAAAGATACTTTATACTAGAAAAAATACTGGTTGAAGTAAAAGAGATTGTTGTTATCATGGTGGGTTTCTTCCAGAATCCTTTACACCTCAACCTGTTCAGCAAGAGCTCATTCAGTCATTTTGTCAAGACTACAACAAAGCCATAGAGTGCCTACGTGAAGCCACTGCAACTCAACTCGAGCCTTCAATGTTTGTTATTTTAGGAAAAATACAAATGAAAGCCAAGAAACCTAAGGTGAGAAAAGTTTACATTATATATATATATGCCAAGCAAAAGAATGTTTTTCTTTCTGTATTCTTTTAATATTTTATGAAATGTACTAGTATACAAATAAGCCTCCGGAGTACCTTGTTGTTTAAATTACAAGAATACTTGAGCAATAATTTTCAACACCACTAATAGTTCAGCATAAACTGGGCAATTTTAGTTTTAAAACATTTAAGATGATCAATTAAAAGATGCAGTGATATAGACTGAGGTCCATTAATGTCACAATTTTGCTGCTTTTGAAATAAAATAAGAAGAATGTCTAGCATTTTTCATCTAATAAAATGCAGTACAAAAGTTTAATACATGTATGTATGTATGAACTGAATATATAATTAATATTTAATTATATAAACTGAATATATAATGAATGGAGCATCTCCCTTATGAGGAGCGGCTGAAGGAGCTGGGTCTCTTTAGCTTGGAGAAGAGGAGACTGAGGGGTGACCTCATTTATGTTTATAAATTTGTAAAGGGCGAGTGTCAGGAGGAAGGAGCCAGGCTCTTCTCAGTCATAACAAATGATAGGATAAGGGGCAATGGGTGCAAGCTGGAGCACAGGAGGTTCAAGCTGAAGATAAGGAAAAGCTTTGTCAGTGTGAGGGTGCCAGAGCATGGCCCAGTCTGCCCAGAGAGGTTATGGAGTCTCCTTCTCTGCAGACACCCAAAGCCCTGGCCGTGTTCCTGTGTGACTGCTCTGGTGATCCTGCTCTGGCAGGGGTTGGACTGGGGGATCTTTCCAGGTCCCTTCCAACTCCTGACATTCTGTGATTCTGTGATATAATGTATAGTTACAAGTATTTTCTCAACTTCTTGACTATTCGGATATCATCGAGTTTAACCAACTTTGTCACTCCTCTGAGTCTTGTGGTTAGCCAACATTTGAGACCTACAGAATTGTTGAAATTGGCAGTATGGATTAGCTGGTCCTTTTTGTGCAGTCTTGTTTGTTTATACAAAATGTACAGAGTCCTTTTTCTCTAAACACAACAGCCGCAAGCAACAGGTAGATTCATGAAAACCTTGGATCTACCTATCTATTGAGTCTTTGAAAGAATGCTAAGTCAACGGTGGAGATAATTAGTATGCTCTATTTCAGTTTTCATGGTTAAGAGGATGTATATTAGAGTCATTCCCTGATTTCTCAGAGTGATTCACCCAGAGGTGAGGACTTGCATTGCCATGTCTTCTAGAGAGGAATGGCACAATACTTTCAAGATGGGAAAATGATCAGGCCTCAGGGTATAGTGCCCTGAGAAACAGCTGTGCCTTTAGAATTATCTGTGAGTGAGTTCACGTATCTATGGTTCTTTTTCCTCTTAAAATAAGAGTATTTTTGAATGTAGGAAGAGAGAAAAAATATTTTTAAATAGCAATAAGTGCAGACCTGTTTCATTTAAATCTTCTACTACCTTGAAAACTTAGGGAGGCATGTGCTGTATTTGCAGACAGCCCTGAGGGCACTGTTATTTCAAACTGATTTCTTAAAGCAAATGCTTATCTTAAAAGGCATGCTTAAGAAAAAAACTGCTATAATTGTTTTACTCTTCTTCATATCGAAACTTTCAACTGTGATGCTTTCATAATCCTCAAAGGCTGAGGAATGGCTTATCTTGAGCTGCTCTTGATGTTTTGGTTGTTTTCCTTACATTCACCTTTAAACAAAAGCATTATTAAATGTGCATAACTCATTGCGCAGATTTTTGAGACACAGTAAGATTCTGAGAGACTATTCACTTAAGTTCTTTTAATGACTCTACAGGATTAATCCTTTCAATATATTTCTCAATGGTTATGAAATTTAGGAAGTTGTCTATGGAATAAATAGATTGTAATTATTTACATAGATAAACCAGTAACAAGCACTTCATTACCATCAGACTCCATCAAAAGGCATACCTTTTCTTCCTAAGGAAATAAATATAAGTAAAATTAATAAATAATTAACTATGTAACTAAATAACAGTATGAATGAACTGTATTTCTAGATCATGTACATTAGCTAATTTGTCATATATAATATTTATCTGTTTTTCTAGTCAGTTCTTAATATGAACTATTCAGACATCAAGATTGTGTCAGAGTCCAGCAAAATCAAGGAACACTAGGCTAGTAATTATTACTATGATGTTCCAAAGAAAGACTAAGAAAAAAACATTTTAAAATACTTTTAAATGCTTAACAAGTCTTAAAGATTTTCAGTTAAGTACCTTACAACTATTAATATTCATTGTATTGCAGGATGCTATAAGAAGTTTTAAAAACACTGTGAAGCTCCTGTTGACCTCAGCAAAAAGCCTACCTAAGAGATATGAGAATGCAGAAATGTATTATCTCACAGGCCTGTGTTACATGGAGGAAAACAATTTGTTACGGGTTGGTATCAATTATATAGAATATATTAACCTTTGACTTCACTGCTTGTAATCAACAACTATGATAACTGAGTGAATTATTTCAATATTTTAAACATGCAACTGCATTTAGCAATTTTCTTTTGAATTTGTGATGTACATTAGGCTATCTTGCAAGTTTGTGAGTCACATTTCCAGTGCTAATGTTATGCTTTTTAAATGTATGTCATTAAGTGTCATTCTGATGCAATAAAAAATTACATGCATTTCTTCTCTGTTTATCAGTGTCTCCACAGATCTTATAGACAAACAACACTCATGTAGGAGTATTGGTGGCTTAGTGAATTTGTAGTAAACTTGGACAAAGGAATTCCTAGATTACTGTACTATAGAGCTGTTTGTAAACTATACCTGTTTTCTATATTACTGTAGCTCATAACACCCCTAGCTGGTTCTTTTTGACACTTATGTATGTTACTTAAAAACGTTAAGGGTATTACATAAGAAAAATGTATTTTCCTTTTTTCAACAAAATCAGTAATTTTAACTGTATTAGAGACTTCTTTGTTGAAAACTACTGAAAGGCTATCAGTGAGCTTTGTGGCAGGCCTAGTGTGAGTTCATGCAAATGTGTTCTATGTTGATATTTTAGCAAATATGTTTCAGTTGTTGATTTTCTAAAAGACTCAAGACAGAAACTAGAAACATTTGAAGTATCAGAATTTCACAGGGAAGGTAACAATTTCTTGCCTTGTCTGCTTCCAGCCCCATTTGTCAAAAGTGACATTCTTTTGGAAGAAGGTTGTCAAAATTGTCTGAAATACATAATATTGTAAACATGACAATTGCAAAAAATTATTTTCTGTATCAATGTACATCTGTTATTACAGTTGTAGATCCTGAAAAAGCCCATAACTTTGTAACTTAATGTACAATATAGAGGAAAAAACTATCTGAATGGATTTTAAATGAGTTGCATACTACCCATGTTAATCCATTGTCAAGTATAATAAACAACTTCACAATTTTAGCTCTTACAGAGGGAAGACTTGGTTAAACTTTTGCAGTCTCACTGAAGAAATGAGATTATTGAATTAATTGACTCCTTGAGGTTATGATTGCATTATGCAGGGTGTTAAACATAACATAATTTTAAATAGCAGTAAATGGATGAAAGAGATAAAAATCAATGCAGGTACCTGGTGGGTTCCAACTGCAAAAATAGGTCATACCTAGCTGTACCAAGTAATCCGTTCATTAACCTCTGGTTTCAGCTGAACAAACAGACCATATTTAACCCAGATAATTTGTTACCCTTTTAGGCCCATGATGCTTTTAGTATGGTTATCAGACTACATTCACGTTACCCTGATGCTTTTTATCAGCGAGGGCTGTGTAGAATGCAGCTCAGACAAGCTAAGAGCATCCGAGATTTAAGTCAAGCAATTGCTCTTTGTCCATCACATTTCCAGGTAATATAAAGACTCCTTAGAGTTTGTTTCTCTAGAGAGGCATTTTTGGATGGGTTTGAAGACTGACAGGTTTTGCATTTATGAATGTATTGCCTTGTAATATACCAGCAAGCACATGTAAAGCATTAAATAAAAGAAATCACAAGCTTTGCAAGATATATGTTTTTATAAACTTCTGATTTCTGACTTCTGTTTAGTCCCTGTTTTATAATGCTAAAAAAGGTTGTTTATTTTTTTACTATGTTGTTATTCTGTCTTCATCTCTACAGGCATATATGTGTCGTGCTGCTTACTATGGAAGTAAAGGTAGCTATCCTAAGGCAATTCTAAATTGCAATGAAGCAATTAAAATTCTTCCTAACAGTGTGCAAGCTTATTTTTACCGAGGAACTTTAAAGTATCAAAATAAGGTGGGACTGTCTTTATTGTTGTAGTCCTACATTCTTCCTTAAAACTTAATGTATCTTGACACTTCAGAATGGTGAAGTAATGGTAAAAGCATTGCTGATGGAAACCAGGAATTCCATTAGATTATTGTACTTTCTGTTCCCTATTGAAGCTACTCTGTGGTTATTCTATGTACCTGAAAATGATTGATGGTTTGGAGAAGCTACTGAGCAGCTATCTGATTATTCTCTTCTTAAGTTCCACAGAAGGTTCTTACCTAGTGATAGACAGAAGTACCATAATTCCACAAAAGATACCTTCTATGTTAGGTTAAGATATAAAATGTAAGCAGGTAAAATTAAAGATCAATTATGTATTGCACTATATGGACGTGATGTAAGAAAAACACTAAAAATGTTTGTTTGCCCAGTCTTTGCACAAATAGAGCTTCTGAAGAAGTGCTTCCACTGCAGTAAGGACTGCAGTAGTAGTCCATAGAGAGACCATAGTGAAATGGCTGGATGCCTTCCAGTACTGATGAAGAAACAAAATGTAAAGCTATGAAATAAAATTTTACAATAGGCTATTATTTCAGGAAAAGTATATATGCCGTGAACTCTGACTTACAATTTATACATAGTGTTTTTTAATTTGCAGGCATTTAATGCAGCAATTGAAGATTTTTCAAAATCTATTGACCTCAACAAAATGTGCATTTTGGCATATTATAACAGAGCTGTCTGTTATCATCAAATAAAGGACTTCAGAAAGGTATGGTATTATTTCTTTTTTCAACATCACGTAGGCACTCAGTTGTTTCTGTTAGCCAGTAACTTGTTAATGACAATTAGTCAAAATTTCTGACCTTTTGTAATGCCTTCCTGAATGATTGTGCTCTTCAGGAAATTGTTTAAAAAATGGCTTTTTGGTATCTACTATTATAGTAATTACATTTGATATCTCTTTGAAAATACAAGAACTATATCCAGAAGAAGACTACATCAATTGGACTACATCCAACCTCATTCACAGCCCTGTTTTTCTGGGTGTGTTTATACTTCTGTCAACTTGCCTGTGAGCTGCCTCTGAGTGTTTCTGCTTTCTACCTTTGCAAAGGCACAACAGGGCACACAAAGGAACTGTGCAGCTTCACACTGGGAACGCAATCACGTTGAACAGTTTTTTGATGAGGTCTGTTTTCTGAGACAGGACTAGTTCCTGAGTATTTGAGCTCTGATGTCTCAAGTCAAATTGACCTTGTGCATTTGTGCTTAGAGGTTAATTGGCCAAGTATGATGCATATGGGTGAAGAAAAATAGGTAATTACAGTAACTGAAGGTAAAAGTTTAAAATAGTTCCTTCATAAATAAAGTAGCATAAAAGTTGTTCTTTGCTATCACGCTCCAGAAAAGCCACTTAAAGTGCAAAGGAAGTTGCAGAAAAAAGGTAGTATACTATTGACAGAAGAAATTTACTAGATCTAACAAGAACTGGATTGTTTCCTTTAAAGCTGTTTCTAATACCTGGCTTAGTTTAGAAGTCACAAAAAAACAGAACTCGTTTTAAGTGGCTAATATATGGAATACTACAGCCAAGGACATTTTTGTCATGTTAGCTCTAAACTGTCTGGTAATTCTTAAGTATACTCTATAAATTCATTCTTCAGCTGAAGAAAGAGTTGGGCTAGAACTTCTTCAAATTAAGCATTGTTGAAATACTGTTCCGTTTCAGTAAATTTAAGAGATGAGGCTTCAGTCTACCTAGTTGTGTCACTCCTTGCTCTTTTACAAAATTTACACCCAAATTTAGTTAATACAACTAGTGCTTAGATTTTTCAATAGTAATAAATTATGTTTGACAATACTTAATTTTAAAAGTACCTTCATGAATAATTAATCTTGAAGAATTTGTTAGTTAATTTGGAGTTGCTACCTCCTAATTCTCACAAATACAATGTGTGATAAAATGGAAATCTTAATAGCTATCTGCCTATTAGTTGAGTCTATTTTATTCTACATTTACTCTGCCATCTATCACTGCTTAACTTTGTTGCTGCTGAGGCAGTGTGGAGGTGGACATATTCCGGATCTAAACCTCTGCTGTTACTGTGCCTGTAGCTAGGGCATAACTGGCTCCATCTTTCACAGTGTCTGGATGATGTAGAACTCACACAGGAATACTGAATCCTGCTTCTAAGAGCTAAGCATATGATTTTGATGCCTATGTCTGTACTCAGCTGTCAAAAGGAGTCACTAATAACTGTATAACTCAGCTGTATAACCTGTTTCAAGATGCATTTGGGATCCATCCTGCAGTCTCTAACCTCATGACTGCCTATCAACAGGATTGGAATGAAGCCCTAATTTGCAACAAGTGATGTGCTTTTAAAAAGCATTTGGTTCAAATGCCTTAAAGTTATTTGTTAGCTGAATATGTTTAATGTTTCCTCTTTTGGTGAAGAAGTCAGGCTGTGCTTCAGGTAGACACAGGTAGCTTATATTCAAACAATATCTTCTTTTTCAGTATCATCTTGATGAAAAGATTTTGTACTTTGACAAGTTAAAGATTTTGCTTTATGTGTAAAGATATTTACTAGCATTCTTTGACATTTCAGGTATTTAATCCTCTTTATTCCTACTCAGTATTCACCAGATGCATCAGGTTTTATCTAAGGATGAAGTTCCACATTTGACTTACTCTTAGACCAGAACGGTCTATGCTTAGAGCCCTTAATACTGTCTATTTTTCACCCTGTAAGTTTAGCATAGTTTGGATAAGTTCAGGATTTGGTATGAGAAAAAATGGGCAGAAGGCTTGTATTAGAATTAAATTATGTATGGCTGAAATATCTGTGCCTGAATAGATTACCAAAACCATGTTTGGTCATGGACATCATGAATGATTCAGATAAAATCTCTCTGACTACCTTCACTGTTATAACCATCAGGGAGCACATACAGAAAGCAAACTTAAGGAGAAAAAGGGGTCCATCAGAATTGAACTACTTTCAGTGGGTATTATGAGGTAGTATTTGCTGATCATTCATAAATTGGGAATTTTATTTATAGAATTTTTAAGCAGCAAACATTACTATCTTTATTTTTAGAATTAATGAGTTTGAAGAAGCTGTGAGATCATTTGACCAGGTTCTCAAACTGGATCCTATTTCTGTGGATGCCTGTGTTGGACAAGGAAATTCGTATATGGAAAGTGGACATGCGGCTGGTTGTAAACAAGCACAGAAAGATTTCTCAAGAGCAATGAATCCAATGTATATCAAAGCCAGAATTTGCTTAGGATACAACTTGCAGGTAACACACAAAAATTAATTGTCAATGGTGTGTTTAATCAAACAAAATAACATCAATCTTATATGCATGGATTTATAGAATACTTAAATTATCAGAATAAAGATAAAATAATCCGTGTACTTTAGACAAGCCTTATGGTATCTTATTTGTTTTTAAGTAGATGGATAGACCATAATTTTCATTTTTTTGACTTTTTTTTTTTGTCATGAATCTTGTTGCGAATTGTTTTCTGACAATGTAAATGAAGGACTAATGTTAGTAGCCTGTGTCAGATGGTCTTCATAGGTGTAATGCACATTTCCTTTTACAGCTTTGCCAATTCACTAAAATTCTAACTAATGTTTTCACAGTGCTTTGGGAAGTACTGTGCAAGGGAAGAACCTGGAGTGACTACATTAGTGAGTAGGTAGGAATGAGACATAGGTAAGAATTAGACATCTTAGGTGCAGGAGGCAAGAGCATCCATCCTTGAGGACATTAAAAATGTAACTGTACTTGGTCCTGGGCAACCTGCTCCAGCTGACCCTGCTTTGAGCAAGAGTTGGCCTAGATGATCTCCAGAGATCCTTTCCAAACTCAACTACTCTGTGATTATATTGTATAGAAGAGGTAGTACAGTTAAAACAGTTGTGACAGATACATTACATAAAGATGATGAGTATTGCATAATTATAAAGATATTTTAAAATTAACAAGATATTTGAAATAATTTTTTCTGTCATTTAGTTAACTGTGTTTATAAACGTGAGCATGCTTCCATTCTCTGCTGTAAATTTTTAAGTGGAACTGTTAGTATGTTTGGCATTTCTTATTGCGGACACATTGCAATACATTTCAAGCCCTTGGAAAGCTTCGGAGAGCATGGAATATATTTACAGTTGCAATTTGCATTGATCCAAAATGCCATGCTGCATACTATGGACTAGCTTCAGTCTGTCTTCAAATGGGTGAAACTTTTGCTGCATTTCAAGATACAAGTCCTGCACTTAAGGTAGATGTTAGCTCAAAGTGATTTTACTAAAATCAATCTATTGCTATGAAGCCAGCCAATACCATACATTAACAGTTCCTAATTTGGATTAGAAGGTGCAAATCAAATTTGTAGAAGTAAATATATCTTTGAAAACCAGAATAAATTACTGAAGAAATGTAAATTTTCTCTAAGTAAGAATACATCTATGTTTTCCTTTCAGCTCACTACCACTGCTCCGCTCTTAACAAATCGGGGTGTCATCAATCAGTTAATGGGACATATACCCTGTGCCATGAAGGACTACCAACAAGCAATTTCTGTTGACCCAAACTATACATTAGCCTATTTCAATGCAGCAAATATCTACTTTCATAATCGACAGTTTTCACAGGTAAGTCTATAGTCTGGTTTTATACTGTCTTCAGAACTTTTTCCCCTTGAATAAATACTGTTAGTATAAAGCTATCTTTAAGTATACTTAACATGAAAATTTTTTACGTTGAATTTCATGGTCCTCTACCAGGAGATGAATTAATTACTACTAATAATATACTAATTAATAACAAAGAATTGCCCTACTACTATGTTTTTTATAATTTATATGAAAGACAGCAAGAATATACATCACAAAAATTTGTAAGTAATTGAGACACCAAAATTCCACTGGTGTTCAGTAACTTACCCATCAGCTTAACTCCCTTAAATTAAATAACTCACCCAGATTTACTATAGCACCATGACAAGGAGAATAAGAAGAATCTCCTGCTGATGAACTTTAATCAAGTCTGATCTTTCTCCTGTTACCACAGTAACTTTGGAGTTTTAAATCACCTGATTCAGCTTAAATACTGTGAGCATCTACAAATACAGAAGAGTTGGATACTGAAATTCCTCTTGTGAGAGAATCTGAAATCTGCTTGAAGGCAAGGAGCATTTATTCTTCCTCTGTGTAAGAAGGCCCTTGCATTTATTTTTTCATTGGTCTTCCAGTCACATTTCCTGGGCATACCCTCAGGTTTTTATTTGATTGGAGCGTTGTGGTCCAGCAGCTGTGGATACCAGAACCAGCATGGACGCTTCAACACTTTTAATCTACTTGAATTCTCTCCTAAGGTTGCATCTGTAAACACTCTAGCTTGCACTTCATTTATTAAGGAATTAATCACATATAGTACAGGCTTGCCATATTATTTTAAACCTAGATTGTATTTGATACAGCACAAGAAAAAGATAATTTGAAAAAAAAATTAATGTTCTGGTATGTTTCTCTGAGTTAGATTCCTTGTGCCTCTTGAGCATTAATTAGACTTTAACCAGAAATTCCTTCAGAGTCCAAAGTCAGTGCCCTGCACATGGCAGCTTCTGTGATAGTGTAATCTCATTCCTTATACATCTGTGCATGAAGAATGGTGAAGAGAACTAGTAAAGACTGAAGTATACTAATAACTTTTAGAAACAAACTGGAATTTACAAGTTGTAAATAAGCATTTCCCTCAAATTTTAACAGTGTACTTTGTCTCCAATTTACATGTTTTGTAGGCCTATTGCTATTATTCCAAGGTATTACAACTTGACCCAATAAATGAATCTGCTGTTATAAATCGTGCTAATACAAATAAGTTACTAAATAACATTGAAGAAGCAAAAGAAGACTTTGAAAAGGCAATTTCTCTTTGCCCATTCTCTGCACCAGTGTATTTTAATAGGGCATATTACTATCCTGGATTGAAGCAATATGAACTAGCTGAGAAAGACATTTCAACAGGTGATCTTTATTTACCCGTCATGATTATGGTTGGTAGCATACTAACTATTATGATAACAAATTGCTTTATTTAATGATTCGGAAAGTATGTGTGTATTTTTGCTAGTATATTTGCTACCTAATTTGATTAGATATTATGATGTGAATAAAAAGGGGAAGTTAAAGTAAACATGTTAATTGATTAGGCTTTTCCATTCTCAAAATTGAAAGAGTATGTAAGTTAGAAGATGAACTGTTTCATATGATGTGTGTCATTAGCAGCTGAAGAGAGCCCCATTCTAGATGAAATTGTGGCTAGAAGTTATGGTAAAATACTATGCTTGTGAAGTGTGAAATTTTTGTGAGGTTGAGATATCTAGGTGCCTAGAAAACGGCATTCAGGTAGCTTATTTTATATATAAACATGAAATTTAATGAACATGATCTTTGTAGAACAAGTTTTGAAACCGTATTTGGCTTCAATAAGCTTTTCTGTTGGGAATAGACATGGCTCATAGAGAAGATGGACTAAATCAAACTTTCATCTTGGTCTTGGTGAAAACCAAACCTTCTGTTCAGGTTCAAAACAGTTGAGCTATATTAATCCATTGCTGCTTTGGCCATTGCTCCTCTGGATATACAGGGAAAGCTATGTTTAGTTTGTATTCATGTTACTGAAACTTTGATTTGATAGCACAAGTCATGATCTTTCCTGAAAGGATAACTCTCTTTAGACTGTTGGGTTTTTTGTTTGCTTGTTTGTTTTTAGAAATTAGTTAACTTTTACAGTGGAATTTGTCCAAAGTGTTTTTACTTCATGGCTTTCATGACTAATGTTTTCATAGTGTTAGATAGTGAAAATTGGCTGGACCAGGGAGCTGACTGATTTTCAAAAAAATTTCTTTCTAAAGGAGAATTTGAAACCAGCAGATTACTCTTTCCAACAAGTACCTAAATCCTTTTTTTGCAATGGATAAATTGAATTTGATTCATTGCCATGTTCCAGAAGTTGGATGGCCATAGTTTTTTTCTATAAGATTTTACTTGTTTCAGAGGAAAGCATAGTTTCTGCTGTTGGGCCAAAATTAAAGTGGTATTCATAAATGGCATCGAAATGAGAAAGAAAATCTGAAGTATAAATAGCATAAGAAAGTTGCCTACCTCTTGATGTAATGTTAGTGTATGTAATATATATTCTCTTCTGAAAGCATGCCTTAAGAATAATTTGAGCACTGTCAAAAGTTTGTGGACAATGTCTCTCTTTATAATCATGTTATAATACTAAAAAGATGCATGCCTAATGCTATATTTTTAATTTTCCAGCATTGTCAATTCAGCCTAATGATGCCTTCCTGTGTAAATTTAGAGCTGATATTCGTGCTAAATTAGGTTTCAATAAGGAGGCTGTAGAAGACTACAAGCAAGCAATCAGCATTCAAGTACAGATTGATTTCATGTGAAAAGATACAGTTTATCATACCACTTGGGTTCTATTTGCAGATTTCTCATACCTCTAATTAAAAAAGTCCAACATGCAAGAAAAGTTTATAACTTATCTTCATTTTTATATATTCTATGCACATTTTATTCTCCTAAACAATATAATTACATTGATTGTGCAAAACTAGCAAGATTTATTTAAGAATAGAATGCCACATTTACTTTTTGTCAGTTATAGATTGTTCTTTATGTGTTAGTGTCAAGAGATAACTTATTGTATTGTGTGCAAAATGAAGGACAGAGAAGAGGAATTTATAGGCAAAAGACCTCAACTGTATTGGTTATAGAAAGATAAAAGAGACTACAGTCCCCCTTTCCCTGCAAATATAAATGCTTACAGTGATGCTAATCATATGTCACCTGGAAATGAGCATTGTAAGATGGCTACCAAATGCTTGTGACTGCTAACTAGGTCTCACTTTATTCCTGATCTTCCTTCTATACTGCCTCATGAATTTCCCTGTTCCCTGTCACTCACATGGTAGTAGAAAGCCCTTGTGCAAGGTCCATCTGTTGCAGTGTATGAGAACTACCCCGAGAACTGAAATTTGAGAAGGACATGATTCAGTTTATGAGTAAATAGTTGAAGTCACTTGCTTCCACTTAAATATATTACACTGTGTCAGCTTGAAGAGGCAGGTAAAATGCATAAATAATAGCTCATAATTTTGTGTTCTAAGATGTAAGTATGGCTTAAGAACAGGCTTTCATCTAAACGTGGAGATTGAGATGTGAATCTGTGTCACCAAAATTTAAAAATTGTCAGGCCCTACCCAGGTACTAAATTCAGCCCCCACATTTGGCATAGTAGGGTGAAGATAGCAAAAGGATGAAGCAGAACAGATGTAGTTGTCTTGGAAAAGAGAAAAAGACGGAATGGCAAGGTCTTATTCAGCATGCAAGCAGTCCTGTGGTTTCAGACAGTGAAAAGGTTTCTAAAGGCACAAATGGCACCTCAATGCCATTGGTAGAGGAATTGTATGTGTAATTTCAAATTTGGCTTAGATGCTATCAATTTTCCTCTTGAATAAGGGCAAAAGGAAAAGATGAGGGCGATCTTCACAAAGCAATAGACCCTGCTACATGCTGATATGTGCCTGTAATTACCTAATGTTCTGTATGTGGAATAATCCCTAGATAGTAGAGAATAATCTGGAATAAAATAAAAATTAAACCATCTAATTTATATGAAGTCAATATCAAATGGTTACACTGTTCCGTTTAATTGACCTTTTTTGGTGCTCCTATAGTGATTTTTTTTAATTTATGTGCTATTGAGATGAAATTAAATTGTTGTCATTGCTTTGTCTCGCAGAATTGCATTTTATTTTCTCTGAGTACTTAACACATTGCTATATGCTATATCTGTAACAATATCTGTTCTTCCATAGATGACATGTAGTGTATGTTTAGCCAATGTGGTGGACAGTGACTGGAACTCTAGCTTTGTTCTGGTATCTAAATTTTTGCATTTGTAATATGACATTACATTGTAAAAATTCCTATGCTTATGACCTTATGATATTTGGGTTGAAAAAAAAAATACTGTGCTAAAAGCACAGTACAAAAAAAATTACACAGCGAAGAGCAGTTAATGCAAGTATTTGACTCCATCCCTACTCTCCTTGACTGTCTCACTTTGTTTAATATCCAGCATGATGAGGCTTTGCACTTGCAAGATCTGTGGTGTTAAGGTTGGCCGGAATAGATGCATTATAGTTAAACTGTATAAAAGTTAAAACAAGTTGGAGAAATTCTGTATTTAATTTTCATTTATTCATGATTAGCATATCTGATGTTTGAAAATTAGTGTTTATAGATATAAACAATAAATTAAAATATTCGTAGACATTGTATAATGTTGCAGATAAATATTTCTTTCTAGTATTATACATTAGAGCTTTACTAGAAATCTACTTGGAATGACAGTTTTTCTTAAAATTAAATTAAAATATGTGATCAAAAAACAATCTCTGCTTTTCTATTCTCCAGTAATTCAAAATATGAATTGTTAATAATAGCTTTTAGAGGTATTTACCACACTACTATTAAAAAAAACCCCACAAAACAAACAAAAAACCCAAACTGGTAGACTGCAACGCACAATAGGGAGAAATTCTCTGACTATTACAGAATCCAAGAATCAGAATAACTGTATAAGGTCTGATTAGATCGCTGTAGCTACACTTATCTATAAAGAGTTTTACTCTTCAGCAGCTTTTGCTTTTGTGCCTTTAATGTTGACTGTTATGTTACTAAAGCTAAGGTTGTGAAGTCTAAGGTGATTGAATAATTATTTACTGTTTTTTACTGCTGGTTATTCTTTTCTTATTTATTAACATTATTTATTTTGGTGGTATCATCACCTACCCAAGGGGGTAAAGTGCAATGTACAAAGTATAGATATATGTGTGTCTGTATTTCCATGCATGATTATCATGGCTGCTGGTGCAAATTGGGGAATTTACCTAGTTTCCTGTATGCACACAAAGTCGAAGTTTGCTTGCAAGATGGTGTTGGTGGTGTTTTTGTTCCCTTCTTCTCCACATGCCTCTTTCAGTGCTCTTTTTTATTATCTGAAGAATTGTTTATTGATGAAATTGCTAAATTATGCATGATTCCATGGCCTTTTCCTTTCTCTGACCTCCTTATGAATTACCTGCTGATGGGTTGTGAGATTGTGGTACCCTCATCATGTATAGTGAATCATCAAACTTCAATCAGAATGAAGAGAGGTCAAATCTTTCTCTTGAATCCTTTTCTTGTGATATTCACTGTAGATTTTCTTTAGTTTTACCTGTCTTGAACACCAAACAGAAATGTACACGTAGAAGATTATTATCTTCATATTTATAAACTGAAATCCCATGCAATCAGTTCTGACTCGCTACTGATAGAGTGTCTTGACTTAAATAATATGGGCTATTGTAATCTCTCTTCTTCTTGTAACTTTTTTATTCTGGATGGTGTAGACCTGTTTTTTTAATCCTTGAAACCATAATATTTATTAATTCTACAGTTGGCTGCATAGAGTTAAATTTTTAGAGCTTTTCATCTATTGCATAATGCTTAGGAAATGGCTGGTGTTCCATTGTATTTCCAATGTCATCATTTAGCATCACTTTCATTTGCAATTCAGGGAGCATGTTAGATGCTTTTTAAAGAAAATGGGAAGTGAATGGAGAAATTATTTGCACAATAGAACATGAAAATTTCAAGTTGCGTGATCAAAACTTTGCATTCTTTGAAAAACAGATTATCAGCTCCTTTTTTATTTTAAAATCTTTCTTTTGAATTTCCTTTCTGACATAAAAGCAACTTTGTTTTCTAAAGTTTTTAAAAAGTAGGTGCAAATATTTTGTATCATAGCACTTTTTAAAATGTCTTTTTAAAAAAAAATAGATTGAGTCATTAGTGACTCTAAGAATCACCGTTCCACAGACTGCAGTTATATTTTGCAGGCTGAGAAATAGCACTTGAGCTTCGCTGTTGATAGGGAATATAGTAGACTTCTGACATTCTGAATTTTTCACCAGCATGGGACAGATGTTAAGCTCTGAAGTTACTTCCATTGCTAATAATAGATCCAGTAAATTTTCATACTGGGGATTATCAAGCTGACTTTGCTTCAGAAATGCAGTTTAAGATAAGTTTTTGTGCCTTGCTATGTGATGGTATCAGTACTTTTTGAATTTAAAATCTGATAATCTGAGTTTTGTTTTCTCTGTGTTTATTTCCTTTCATTCTCTTTTTCTAGAAAATCCATTTGATTGACTGTAGTTAAAAAAACCAAAGCAGAGTTACTAAAGAGCCTCAGTTGCTTTCAGGTTTTTCCTCACCCTTTAAAATACTGATAATTCATTTATTACTGTGAAACAGGCGATACTCTTTGATTAATAGAGAATGCAGTAGATGGCTTGTTGTAAAAAAGGACCAAAGCAAATATTTCTATTTGAAGCCAAATAGGGGAATAGGAAGTTATGAATAATCCTTCACAGAATGGTAAGTTACAGACATACATCTGTCAATTGAATTTATTTTCTTTCAAAGTTTTATAATTTAGACTTTTTGGATGGGATACACCACCAAAATGATGATGAAGCAAATATTTTGTTACCTCCACTGAAAAGCAAAGGAAAGTGGTACTTTTTGAAACAAAGTGGGGAAAATAGTCTATTTGTAAGTTTGGGGAAGTTGTTTTGGTTTTAGTGATTGTTTTGTAGCAGACTTTTGCCTGAAGTTATTGTTCAGGCCTTAATGTTTATCAGACTAAATCTCATTTTTTACAACTAAAGTCAGAAAAACATTTGCATAGCAAAAGTATATTTCTAGTTTAATAATCGAGTCTGAGAAAGAATGTGACACTCAGTGACAGTGAGATGGGTAGCCCATGAGAGGAAAGTAAGGGGCTCAAATTCTGCAGTTTCAAAGAGTCATAGAATCATTAATGTTGGAAAAGACCTCTAAGATGATCAAGTCCAACCGTCAACCTAACACCACCATGCCCCCTACCAAACCATGTCCTGCAGTGCCATGTCTAAACATTTTTTGAACACCTCCAGGGATGGTGACTTCAGCACCTCCCTGGGCAGCCTGTTCCAGTGCTTGACTGCTCTTTCAGTAAAGAAATTTTTCCTAATATCCAATCTAATCCTCCCCTGCTGCATCTGAAGGCCAATTCCTTTCGTCCTATCACTAGTTTCTTGGGAGAAGAGACCAACACCCACCTCGCTACAACCTCTTTTCAGGTAATTGTGGAGTGTTATAAGGTTTCTCTTCAGTGTCCTCTTCTCTAAACTAAACAACCCCAGCTGTCTCAGGCGCTCCTCATAAGATGTGTGTTCCAGACCCTTCACCAGCTTCGTTGCCCTTCTCTGGACACGGTCCAGCAACTCAATGTCCTTTTTGTAGTGAGGGACCCAAAACTGAACACAGTATTCGAGGTGTGGCTTCACCAGTGCCAAGTACAGGGGCACAATCAGTTCCCTGCTTCTGCTTGTCACACTAGTCCTGATACAAGCCAGGATGCCACTGGCCTTCTTGGCCACCTGGGCACATTGCTGGCTCATGTTCAGTCGCTGTCAGTCAGCACCTCCAGGTCCTTTTCTGCCAGGCAGCTTTCTAGACACTTGTCCCCAAGCCTGTAGCGCTGGATGGGGTTGTTGTGACTCAAGTGCAGGACCCGGCACTTGGCCTTGTTGAAGCTCATACAATTGATCTTGGCCCATTGACCCAGCCTGGCCAGGTCCCTCTGCAGAGCCTTCCTACCCTCAAGCAGATCAAGGCTCCCCTCCCAATTTGGTGTCATCTGCAAACTTACTGAGGGAGCACTCAATCCCCTCATCCAGATCATTGATAAAGATGTTAAACAGGACTGGCCCCAAAACAGAGACCTGGGGAACACCGCTTGTGACAAGCCTTGCAGGAAAGATGCTGCACTTTAGAAGAAAACTCAAGGGTTTTAGAAGATAATTTGGGAAACCTGTTTGTAAAAATGTGATGAGTGCAATTGGTCTATCATCATACCTGAGCTTGTAGTGTTTTCAGTTTACTTTTCTTGAGCTTGAAAAAATGCAACATATTATGATGCACTGCTGGCTTTGTTCATTTAAGTGAACATAGTGGCAACTATGTTGCACAGAGACAATAATCTTTTGACTGCTGCTATGGGATTCTCACTAGACAGTAGTTTCAGAGCAGAGCAATCAGGTTTTAGTCTTGTCTTTCTAGGTGTGCAAATGAAAGTGAATTTTCTTTTCGAGCGCTTAGGGAGATGAATCAAATCTTAATTTCTGTATTATTTTTCTCTCAACAGTTTTTCCCTAAGAAACGTATCTCAGAAACATGTTTTGTTTTGAAGTCTGTGCCAAATTATAGCAGATTTGTCATTTTCAACAGATCAAAACAAATGCAATAAACCTTAGTGGAATGGAATAAGAAAACTGTGGGCAATATGCTTTTCATTTCAATGAGAAATATGCCAAATTTTTCACATTATTTATGTGCATGCTACACCTGTATTGCACTTTATAAGGCTGAGCCAAAACCACGTTCCAGCTCAACCATAAATGGGCCTGAACTTTGTATTCAGCACACTGTGAGAAGTAGGATGCGGGACAGGTATAATGCCTGCACTGTACTATATAGACACTTCTGAGCAAAGGCTGCCTATGACTCAACACAAAAGATGTTTCTCACTATGGAGCACTCTGACTTTTAATAACACTGCCTGTGTACAATTGCCACAAGGACTGGTATGGCGAGCCCTTTGGTAAGCCATGGCATACCTGGGCCATATACTATACTTAAGGTAAAAGCATCCCTGAATAGAAAGAATATTAGCTTAAGTTACCTGTTACGTCTTCCATCCCACCCCAACACAAGCTCAAGCTACTGCTTGAGTGTGGGCTCCTGTGGGCTCATATGGACACGAACTGAATTTGAACTTGAGCTGGCAATGACCCAAACCTTGAAAAGCGATATAGATGTAACCTGAGCCATTTCATGGGATATCAGGAAAAAAAATATACTGGAATAAATGTTCTTGTGAAATGTGCTTTCAGAAAGTCTGTGAGAATAAAGTTAATGTTTTTAAGCAATCTTACTCAAAACACGACTTACAAAGTGTACTTTCAGTAAGACCACCAGAAGATGTCAGTCTGCAACCTCGAGTGGAACAGCTCTGCATCCCGGTGTCAAACCGGCTACAGCAGCAGCCGCAGGTCTGGTGCCTGTTGTGAGGAGGTGTTACAGTATGCTGGTGTTTTCTAGTGCCTAGTTCTATTGAACTATTGTTCTCTCGCTTCCTTTTTGATATGCTATATACAGTTATTTTGTAATGAAATGATAACTGAAATTATCATACCTCACAAGCACTTCTGTAACATAAATCTGTAATATTATAATGTAAACATACATGTATATGAACGTGTGCACAAGCACCCCTCCATATATATACATATATATCACACATGCAATAATACAGGTGATAAGTGGCACAAACCCTGAATAAGAGCTCCTTTCCTGTCCTGATTTTTTTCCTCTCCTGGATTTGAGGTACTTTTCTACAAAATGAGACATTCAGAAAAGGAAGCCAAGCTGTGTGGAACCTTTTAGCTGCTCCTAGCAGTTATATTTTACAGCATGTTTCTTTTTCTTCACTCTATCAAGCTGGTAAGTACCTTTTGTTGCAAAAGGAAAAGGCTAATCATTGCTATCTGTTGGAATTCAAACAGAAAACCTTAAAGGTGGCCACACATCACTCTGTGAGACATTCCTCTTCTCTGGCCTTTTCTCTTCATTCCCAGAATGGACACAATGCTTTGTTTGCAGAGAGTGAAAAAGGCAAAATGCTTTCACTTTGAGTTGCCAAACTTAGAGTAGCATGCAGAGGTGGTGACCTTCCAGAGCAGGTCTTTGTCAGCTCTAACAAAAGACATCAGGAATTTTCAGAGCTGCAAGCCTGGTTTCTCTGCTGGGTGAGTCTCTTAATTGAAGTGCAGTCTTCTATATTTCTGTGACTAGATGCATACGTGCATATAGTGATGATTAAAATCCTGATTCAGAATTCATTACATTCAGTGAAAGGAGCTTGGCTAAGTTTTGAGTCAAAGCTATAAGCTACAGAAGAATGTCAAATGGGGACTCCCTTGCCATTGCTTTTTCCCATGTTTATGAAAACTAGGATGGTGTGACCAATCTGTTCTTGGAAAAGACAGTATCAGTTTTCCTGATCTGTCTGATAGTGATACAGTGTGGCAAAGAGCTTATTTACAATTCTTAAAATGTAAATTTATAACATATGAACAACTCTACAGTGAAGTGTTTTTGTCAAGTAGTATCTGCAACTTCATTTAGGCATCTCTCTCGCAAGTGTACTGTTTGCTAAGGCTGTTCTTTGGGGAGATAATATGAAACAAAAAAAATGCACTGGAAACTCATATGCTGTTTTACTTGAGAGTAACTTCCCCAGAAAGACATGTATGGTATAGACAAGTTCTCCATCTACAGAGGTTCTTCTCTACTAGCAGGATTTTGCCTTTACTCTTTTTAAACAGAAGTATCTGGTATAAAGGGAGCAAAACTGTGTCTCAAGGGCATGATGGAGCAGGGTTCTGCACCTCTCAGTTGTCCATCTTCCCCCAAAATGTCAGGTGGCTATGAATGCTGGAGAGATACTCTTAAGTTTTCTGGGCAGGGGTGAGCCTTTTTGGGCCAGAGTGTGGGGCTAGAGTTGGCCTGGTGAGGGCATTTTGGCAGGAGTGGGATGTGGACAGATGGTGGCTGTGACAGTGGTCACTTTGACTTGTGAGCCCTGGGGACCCCCTTCCCCAGCCAGCGTGCCCCCTCCTGCTCATTGCAGCCCTGGCAGTTACCTCGTGGAGACTTTTCCAGGCTGCCTGAGAGGTTCTGGAGTGACCACTCCTGGTTCCTGCTTTTCCCTCAGGGTTGGCAGAGGAGCTGTCGGTACCGATCTGCAGCATGACCGCCATGGAGAGGAAAGCCTCCAAGTCAGGGAAGGGTGGTGAGAGCACCTGTCACCGCAGCTCCCTCAAACCAGATGGCAGGGCTTCCAGCTTGATGCTGCTTCTTTTAAAATCCATCTAGAAAACAGTAGACATGTTTAGTGTAGCTCATTTCGTTGCATTTTTCCAGACTTCATAACTGAACTTTTTCTTCATAAATCTTGATGAGAAATTCTTCTAAGATCAGCTTTATGCATCAAACGTTGCCCGTACTGATTGACTCACTCATTGTGAGATAAATTATAATTTCTGGTTTGCAAAAATGAAACTCAGAATACACTCTTCACAAGTGTCCTTATTTTATGGAATTATGGCAGCAAATGTGGAATATTAACTACAGGTGCAGGAGGTGTTGTCCTGCATAATCTTCATGGCCTGCATAATCTTCATAGCCAGTCTCCATCAGAGCAGAGTTTCAAAGTATAAAAAACATTTGTACTTACTTAAAACCCATGAATAGTATCTTACTAGTGCTTTTTGAAGTTTTTGCCTAGCCCTATTTTACATGCTAATGACTCTGATGAGCTTGGTGTCTGTGCAGTTATCATCAACTGTAAACTTTGTGATTTAATAAGAAATTCATACACCAGTCTTTAAATAAACAGTTATCTCAGAAAACTGAAAATTATTTAGCTAGAGGCTTTCCAAATAGTATTTTAATTCTAATTTGAGCTATTCAGAAGCTGTGAAGTAAAGAAAGCAAGCCTACAACATTGAAGACCAGCTCTTCAGTAACAAAACTGTATATCAAGCAGAACAAATGTGTTAAGAAAGTCTCAATAGGGGGCTAATTAGTACAAGAACCATTAGCCTTACTTTTTAATAATAGCATTACATAATATTCCATCCTTCTTTCCTGGTTGCTTTTATAAGCTCATAGGGAAAAAGTAAATTTCATTTTCCAGCAATATTGAAATCTTGCTGACTTGCCTAATCTCATTATGTATTGTAGTGTTTATTTCTATATCAAGGGACACTGCAAATAGTCTGTCAGATTTAAAAATGTAAATGTGAAACTTCTGGTGCATATAGTAAATAAACAAAAAAGTCAATGGGACATGTATATAAGAAAAGGGCAGGAGACAGAGGATTGATTTTGTGGATATAGAAATCCAAGCAATGTGGGTATAAGTATGTTGTATTAATGCAGTCAACTTTTTTCAGCTGTTGCTCTCAGGATGGGGTTCTTGCTCTCATGGCTTTGCAGAGGTTTGTGTAAAAAGGGCTGGGCCAGTGCAAAGTGGACCTAACAGCCTTATTTCTGCTCAGGAGAGGTCATCCTTTGTGGCAGATGTTGTAGAGGAGAGCAGGTAACAGTCTTCTGAAGGCCTACAAGGACTGCAACTCATGATGTAGCTGCTGTGCTAAGGTAGGGCTGGAGGTGGTTGCAGCAAGTCATAGATGAGGCTGTGGTCTGCAGCACTGCTGAGGGCCCAGCTGACACTGTGCAGCTTGCTAGTGGTTACTGTGGTATTGATGGCTTTTCACACCCAAATTATACCTCGCCATCTTTGACAAACTGCAAATTCATTTTTCTATCTTTCCTGCTGTTATCTGAGATCTGGGGGTGTGAGTATCTGCAATGTTGAGCCATACTTGTGTAGTTGCATTCATAAAGGAACTGGAGTTGCACTATTTTGGCACTTGAAATCCTGAGCCCTTAGAACTTCTCTTAGCAGCTCTTCTCTGTGAAACATTTCAGTGTGTATTCTGGGAGAACATCTTAACCATCAGCTTGGTAAACTAAAGCACTTCTGGCATGGCATCCTCCACGTGGCAGCTCAGATATTCTCCACCCAGATAGAAGGGAGGCACAGAGCCAACTCAAGTTTTTCTCCAGTTGCTGGTGACCATATAACTCTTACTTAGAGAAAGGCAAGTGGATGCAAATGAAAGAACTCAAGTTGCTGGTTGTCTTGAAGAGGTAATAACATGCCTCTGATGAGATGGTGCAGGTTGCATGCTGAAATGTTGGGTCACGACAGCTGGTGTGTAGATGTGCCATTTTGACCAGGTTGGAAACACTGAATGGTGGAGCTGTGCAGACCCCCAGAATGAAGATGAAATGTGAACAACATGGCTGATTTAGGTTCTAAGATCTACAGATCAGATATATAGGTACTAAGATATACCGGTCTTCTATATATACAAGACCTGGCCAGGAGCAAGTGGCTATTTCTTCCTGAAACTTGGCTATAATAGTTATATACACACCCTTTTTCTCTTTCCTCTGCTTTTTTGTTCTGCTTCAATTTCTCTGGTATTCATTATACTGTAGCAAAAAGTAGAATAACATACTCTTGCTGCATGCAGAAGTATTGTGGCAGTCTGAAATATTGCAGCAATAAAAGCTAGACCTAGACGGATGAAGAGAGCTGGCTATTTTAGAAACGCTGGCAGTATTTTCTCTCAGTTGCCAGGAATTAGGCTGACGTGCGGAGCAATCAGCTTAGTCCAGCCATGGGGTCTGTGGCAACTGCAGCTCCCTAGCTCTGGTTATTAGTTCCTGCTCTAAGTTTTGGAAAATAACAACAGATGGATTACTTGTTTAGAACAAACAAGGCAGCCATGAGTAGAGCAGAGCCAACTGTGCTGA